>NC_091505.1:10897825-11050179 GCF_947461875.1 Haliaeetus albicilla
ACCACTGAGGGATCCAACTACCCTGCCTCTTCTTTCATGTTCCTTAGTCACTTCAATTTGCAGCTATACTTCTGCCGAGGTTTTCTGTTCTTTCTTCCCCACTTCCCTTCTCCCTTCCTTGATGGTTATATTTATTTCTGACCTTCATGCTATTTGCTAGATTTATTTTTTATTGTTGAATTTCAGTCCTCAGTTTCTTTTTTTATAAGACTGTCTTTGCTGAGCCATACTGTGCAACAGCAGCTTTCTTTTCTACCTCTCAGTTCAGCACTGCTCTTGCTTCTTCACTGGGAGGGCAACCTGATTCTCCTTTCTGGGTTAGCATCCTAATTCTTACCAGGGTAGTCAGGGGTAAATATATTGATTTTCTGTGAAACAGATCATATTTTCATGTGAAAAGAAGAGTTCAATAAGACAAAGGAACCATTTCAGAGCTGTAAAGGAAATTTTCCTGAAACTTGTCTTATCCTGTGTCTTTCATTCCATGAACTTAAGTGATACGCCTGAGATGGTGTGTGTTAGGGATCTCATGCCTTTCCATCCCTGGCACAGAAGGAACTAAATCAGTCAGTCAAGACTATAAAAGGTTCTGGGGTTTAGGTATGAGCTAAACTCAAATATCACTGAACTTACTAAAACCCCAGGAGAAGCTGCATAATACAACCTGCCAAAATGTCAATCATTTAAGAAGAACCAAAAAAAATTACACAGAAAGTTAATTGATGGATAAAGGCAAATTCCCATATTTTCAACTCCTTTTTAATTGTTTCATTTTATAACCATAAAGTGAATTTGTCTGGTTTTTAAAAGGTTAAGGTTGCTAGCATGAAATGCAACTAGCTACAGATGCTCTGGGAAAGCAAAAGCAAGCATTAGCTGCTTCCAGACAATTTTTTCAACAATTGTATGCTCAAAACAATGCAATTCCAGTCAAGACAGAATCTACTGATTGTGCTTGTAGTGTCTTTTGTTAAAGAATAACAGCAGCCTTTCTCTCCTCTCTCCCTCCTCCCCCTTTTTCTTGCATGAATCAGATTTTTGGCAGAGGGGCTGCACCCTCCTCCTATCTAAAATTTCTGCCTATATGCTGAACGAGATTTAACCTTTTGTACCCATTTATTACATCACCAGGCCCACATCCGCTGTTGTACATTGGGAAAACAAGCAGTACAACACTGAACAGAACGGTAATTATAGCACTGGCTCCCACCCCAAGCCTTTCTACAAACGTGCGCGTGCGCGCACACACACAGAGTCAGAAGGAGGGAGAGAAACATTGGTGGTGAGAAACTAGCTACGGTTTAACAGAAGGGATCCATGGAGTTCACTTTCTTTTGAAGTGTTTCCTTCAGAGGGAGTTACTTGCTTTACCTAGGAGGCACTTGGTGGAGATTTACAAACTGATGAGACTGAGTCTCACACACTAGCACTACCTGCTATTTCATGAAGGTGGCATGCCCCTATGTATGCATGATTCACAGAAGCTGTTGCTCCATTATAATCAAAACACACTAATTCCTTTGCATAAGAACAAACCAAAGACCTCCTGTTCCTTGCAAGAGGCTGCAGCCCTGAGTGAGCTGCCACACTGTGAATCAGATCACAAGTCAGTCACAAATTCAGTCAAAGAAGTCAGGTTGTCAGCTGAGACCCCAGACCTGGCTCTTGACTCCTGAAATCCTGGAGGCAAGCTTTCCAGCAGGCAACTTTGAGAAATTCTGCAGTAAAAAGTCATATTATGTTTCAGTTCTTTGCATGACAGCCAAGAATGTTGATATCACATGCACTCACTGTTGTTTGAACTGTATTGAGCCTCCAGATTTGTAAATTTGTATCTTTAATAAATTACAAATATGTAACACACTGTCTATTCCACCATTCAGGTCCCTTTTTATAAAGATTTATAGAAACTTACTGCTTTCAGATACAGAGGTTAACTACTTAAAGGTTTGCTGATACAAAGGCTTCTCTCCCAGACTGTAACTCCAATCTTGGAAAAATGGTCATATATGAATTCCTTCAGACTACTACCATGAGTAACTGCTTTGAAAATGAGAGTTTACTTATTCCTTTAAAATGCTTTGCGTACTTTTTAGTCCAACACAGTATGTGGTTAAGGTGAGTAGCCAATCTACCTAACAATGCAGAATTCAAACATTCAAGAGGCAAGTCTTTTTGGGAAAAAGATAACTGTCTTATACAGACATCTTGATGATTTAAAAAAATAATTACAGAATAAATCATATTATTTTTGTAACTTGCAAATGGAAGATGTCTAATTTTTGTGAATAAATTTATTTCAGTAAGGAAGAGAAGCTTTGTTCTGAAGGTACTGTCAAAAAGTTAAAACTTCATGATGGGAAACTGATTCTTCTAACACATATGTCTACCTTGGATACCAATATCTCTAAAGAATCATTTAAAAAATAAGGATTTTAGCCCCAAACTTTCACTTTAACCTCAAACATTAGCCAGAATATGGAACTACGAAGCTTTCCAAAGCTTTATTTGACTACGCTTTCCCTATTACAGCTTAGCTAGATTTCTCTATATTCTGATGTGAGGCAAAGTAATAAGCTATGAACAAACAAAAGGCAGCTGTGAATAACCTAAACCACCACTGTCTGTCATTGTTCTTCCAGTAAGGGAGGAAAAAAAGACATTAGGGAAAATTTCAATAATAAAATTTGGCAAAATCTAAACCTGCACCTTATTATTCACAAAAATAAAATAAAAACACAAAGCAAAAGAAGCTAAAATCAAGTAGTCCTGGCTAAGCACAACAGTAAAAGCTTTATGCTTGTATGTGTATACACACACACATATAAATAAATTCTCAATTAATTTGGGGCCTTCTGTTGCTAGATAACTGCTGCTTCTACACACAGAAAACAATTGGGAATACTTTCGTATAATTAGGGACAGAATTTAAATATTCATTTCCTTCATGATGGTATTAAGTATACATTTTAAACAAGAAGCAGAACTGTTGCTCTTATTTAAGAATTATGCCCTAAAAGTTTTGTAAAACATGACTTTTCAAAGATGAGCTAAAGCGCTTTCTTTTTTTTTGCTGCAAGATTGACCCAGCCTAGTTTTCTTGACAGGTATTCTCATTATAGGGAATATCTATTGCCTGAAGGACCTCCATTCACCACCTTTTTTCAGTCCAACACCTGTGAGCTCCAAGCTCAAAAAGTGCTACATGTTTCTAACAAATAAATTGCGCAGTTTAGTTGTTTATATCCAGTGAATATGTACTTCTGCTTGCATTCATCTGTCTGCTCGGGAGTTCCCTAACCAGCCAACAAAAAGCTGCCTAAATCTGGACACCCATCTCTTACTTGAAGTCACTGGGCTATTCCCAAATCAGCATCTCCTTCCTAAATCATGTGATCTCATAGGTATCTATTGGATCGGGCCTCATCCCAGACAACCAGGACAAGAAGAAATGTACTGTACATCTGTTCTCTGTTCAGTCTGAACGTGAAGGTATGTTCTGAATTACCATCCTGGCTGGTTGGAAGTAGAGACTTACAACTAGATTTCATGCAAACCACAGTTATTACCTGACCATGAAGCTATGAGGTAGTCTGGATTGGGTTTCTCTCACTGTCTCCTGCTTAAGTTATTATGGTGCTGCAAATAAATAATTTCTTGGACTTGTCTCTCCCATGTCCCAGCTGAGTGCCATAACTACCAGCTTATAAACTCAGTTTTTCATTCTTATTATTTCATTCTCAATCCTTCGTTCTCATCTATGGCCCAGTGAAGGCTTAAACACACATTCAATAGCAAATTACACTGGCAATCAGACTCAGTCTGAAGCCACTGGGAGTATTCTAAGTCTGTTATTGGGACTCAGATCAGAATAAGTTTGAAAAATCCATTTGTTTTCTCTTGCATACTCCTGTATCCTTTCTTTACTAGGAATCTCTTTAGAAAAAACATGCAAATCAATCTTGCCACTGACAATTATAATGTTGATAACTATGAATTCAACAACCTTGTCCGTCAGGATCAAACACACAAGCATGCTCATGTGCAAGATGTTCATGCAGAGGAACATGTGTATAAACTTCTCATTAACAATGAGGAAAAATGAGAGATTATTTTTAGGCTCTATTTAATAATAAAGACTGCAATAACCATTCCCATACAATAAATTATCTGTAATGTGCAGAATATTAGCAGAATGTCTCATTATGCTCCACACTTTTATCCTTTTAAAAGGAGGAAGTACATTTAAATTTCCCAAATTACATTTCAGATGAGAGATATCTTATGCAAGTGAGTTAGATCGTGACAAATGAGGCAAGGTATTAATTACTGCAGTGTTTTCCCTATTGTGGGAGAAATATTAAAACATAGCATCAAACACCCAGCAATATGTGAATAAACTCAGGTAAGAGCATGTGCAGGTTAATTAAAATAATTCCCTTATTTCTTATTTTTGATATATTTATTATATTATGAAAACACTTCCTAGTTTAAGTATGACTACCATAATAAACTAGCCATGGATGCTAGTGGCAAAAACTTTATTTACTATCAACCTCTTCTGCAAGCTTGGATTTTTCAACTGGTTGGACTGCACATTTAATGAAAATTTGGTACGACATTCTGGTCCAGAGAAGTCAACAGGAGGCATGGTATTGATCGTAACAAGGCCAGGATTTTACTTCCTGTTCTTAAGGGAGGAGGCAATTTAAGATGCTTTTTGCAGGGATTGATGAAACTTTCATCAAAATCAATATTTGAAGATCATTCCATCAGTCTGTGAATTTGCCACAAATTATTTAACTGCTTATCTTTGCTCAATATGTTTAATAGCTATCTGAATTTCTAATAATACCTCTTGTAAATTGTTATCTCCTTTCTCCTCTTATCAGTGGCATATTAGGCTACACTCTCAGTCTCCACTAAATAATTTCTTTTGAAACTGTGAGAGGGGAGCAAGGGAAGAGAATGTCAGTTGATGAAGTGTTTTGCAAATGTAGAGCTGTCCTGGTTTCAGCTGGGATGTAGTTAACTGTCTTCCTAGTAGCTGGTACAGTGCTATGTTTTGAGTTCAGTATGAGAAGAATGTTGATAACACACTGATGTTTTCAGTTGTTGCTCAGTAGTGTTTAGACTAAAGTCAAGGATTTTTCAGCTTCTCATGCCCAGCCAGCAAGAAAGCTGGAGGGGCACAAGGAGTTGGGAGGGGACACAGCCAGGGCACCTGACCCAAACTGGCCAATGGTGTATTCCATACCATGGGACGTCACATCCAGTATAGAAACGGGGGGGAGAGGGGCAGGGGGATCGCTGCTCAGGGACTAGCAGGGTGTCGATTGGTGGGTGGTGAGCAATTGCCCTGTGCATCATTTGTACATTCCACTCCTTTTATTACTACTGTTGTCATTTTATTAGTGTTATCATTATCATTATTAGTTTCTTCTTTTCTGTTCTATTAAACCGTTCTTATCTCAGCCCATGAGTTTTACTTCTTTTCCCGATTTTCTCCCCCATCCCACTGGGTGGGGGGGAGTGAGTGAGCGGCTGCGTGGTGCTTAGTTGCTGGCTGGGGTTAAACCATGACAAGAGCTTTGGCCTAGTTCTTGTCAAGAGCAGGATTCCCCTGTCTTAACTGGGAGCATTTCTGTGTTTTTGTCAGAAATAGAATTGATGAGAAATGTTGGTTTAATTAGTTTGATACAGTTAAATCTTAGCAAAAACACCCATGGTCCCCAGCACTCTGCCCAACAGAGGAATTTACAGTCAAGCACAGACATCTAAGCAGACTTCAATTTCAGTTCAATAATTTCCCATACCCACAGGTACTGCAGGCTGTGCAATTCCCAACAGTATTTAGACCTTGAGCTCATTTTAGTAAGGTATGGCATTTTGTATAAATGTTATAGGACAACTTTATGGACTTCAGAAAAGTTAATTTCATCTTCCAATTTAAAAAGAAAAAAATCACTCTCTCTTTATAGCAGCTGACACCAGCAGGACTAATCAACCTGGTAATTTTCTAACCTGCGCTAATGACAATGGTGATTAGCTGCAGGCCAGCTGGGTCACGAAATAGTTGATTTATAGCATATTTAAAATGAGAGTTCAGAAGACAAAGGCTTATACTTATCTCTAGTCTCCAAAATTAAAGGTTAAACCTGACCTTGGGATTTTGGGGCTTTTTTTTTTTTTTTTTCTTTAACTAGAATACTCGAAATACTTGATGCTCTTCATGTTCATTGACAATACCATATGGAAGTCCAGTTCCACTGAAAAGAGGAACTTTGTAAAAGAATAAGGAAAAAAGGGAAGCATTTTACTCCCTTGCTAAATCTCCTGTTTTATTCTCTTCCTATTGAAACACAAGTATTTCAGCTAATCACTATGTCGTGGATATATTCATTCTCTTGTCTTGTTCAATGAACAGAATCCCAAGGTAATTGATTTCATATTTTCATGACACTGAACTAAGATTAATAGAAAACACTGCAACTTTAAACTCCTAAAAAACTCACTTCCAGTTAGGCAATCGTAATTAGTACTTCAGTTTTGTAATAGGGTGAAAATCTTTATTCCGTATCTTGCACAGACTTTTAAAATGTTCGTTTGGATAGTCTAATAGTCACAAATTGTTTATTTTACCTTATTGTATTGGAAGCTTATGGCATTAAACCAAACTTATGTAAGAGATCAATGAACTATTAAAGTTTTTAAAGGAAAATAAATGGAAAAACAGTGACATTCATCTTCACCTACTGAATGATCCAAAGAAATGAGACTTCATCTGGTTATTTTAGAGACAGAAACTAATAATGAAACTTATTTTAATTAACAGCAGCCTCTGTCAAGAATAGGGGAAAAAAATTGGGAGAAATTTCTGGAGAACTGCAAATATTTTGAAGTTCCATTGGATTGAAAGTAAATTCCTTTTTTCAGTATTTTTTACACACTGTTGTAGAAAAAAATGTGGTAGCTTCTTGGGAAAATTGACAACAGTATCAGGGATAATCCAAACTACGTGAGCTTTTTCAAGTTTCCCCTGCTGAAATGAATTAACAAACACGTTTTCCCCAGTGTTCCATATGTTAATAAAATGCAGAAAGTCAGCACCTGTCTCTCTCTCTCTCAATGAAATTAAACCCATCTATAACTCTCATTCTTCATCTGTCTAGTCAGGAGTGCTGTTAATTCAAAATAGAGAACAACCTCCATGAAGAATGATGAGATACTAAGTTCAAACAGTTTTTTTGCAGTTTTCAAGATGCAAGCTCTTCTTTTTATTTTGCACCAATACATTTTGCTACTACAGTATGTTCTTCCATTAATGCACAGTTATCAAATGACGTGCAGGGAAAACACAATGATGGCTTTTGACAAGGATGTACTCCAGTGCTTTAGTATGCATGATAGAAGGAAGACAGGTTATACCTCTGCTATAACTGTAGCAGTAAGAAAGCTACCTGACTAAATCTTCTGCCTAATTTTGCATGCCCAAAGTTAGACAACCACATTTCTGCTGAGGTATTTGCAGACCAGTTTTGCAAAGTACTTGATCATTTGCCAGCCGGAAAAGATGTAAAAAGCCAAATGGCCTATTTACATGTTTCAGGGCAGATGCACGCTGAGGTTCTGTGCTGAGTAAGATCATTACATCCTTATCTATGCTTAGTCCTCAATCTTTACTGCAGCTATTTCATTCCTCTGAAAGTAGGCCATCTATTTCTTCACCTAAGATTTTGGTTAGGAACAGAA
The DNA here is from genome assembly GCF_947461875.1 of Haliaeetus albicilla. Classification (NCBI taxonomy): domain Eukaryota; kingdom Metazoa; phylum Chordata; class Aves; order Accipitriformes; family Accipitridae; genus Haliaeetus; species Haliaeetus albicilla. The sequence goes on from NC_091505.1 coordinate 10,905,578, forward strand.
ATACTGTCATACTAGGCTGAGGAAAGGCCTACCTACTTCATCATCTCCACCAGCATCCAACATGAGAGAAAAAAAGGGAGGAAACCAGACATGAAACAATCACCTTCCTCCATTTATCACTTTATTATCACTTTTATATTTTTCTTAGTGTTAGGTTTATTCTGAATACTCCTATTTTTCATCTGTAATTTTGCATCTTGCTAGTTTTTTTCCCTCAACGGCTTCCAATACCAGAGTTCAACACTAATTTTACGTTGTGTGGTTAAAGAGAAACGTATTTTCTTCTTGCAGTTTTAAGCTAAACTCCTTTTTTCTCCATGTGAACTTTCATTGTTTCTGTTCCTTTTGACCACCCAAAGCAAACAAGTTTGAAAATAGCAGCACAGACCTCTAATAAATAGCATTTATAATACCGAATCAGAAAGACTTGTGTAATTCACAGAGATAATTTGGTCATTAATTATCAGTATATGTATTCACAGACATGGTATGCTGAAATGCCCAGTCCCACTTCACTGAATTCACTAAATTTAAATGCATGCTTCTATGAAATGTTTTGAAGATTAAAGTCTAATATGATAAAAGTTAAATATAAATTAACAGCATCTAAACCATTTTTTAAAAGAAAAAAGAATTCCATGCATTAAATTGATTCCTGTTATTAAAAACAGTAACAGTGGTAACAAGTTAATGCCTACCTTCAGCAAATAGTTGATGTTACCATCCTGCTATTAAAAATGATGAGGTCTGGGACCTCAACAAAATATTCCTTTTACTTCAGATAAAATCCCAGTAGCATAGATGTAGACACACTCTTCCTAACATTGCTGAAATTAAAGATTGTTAATGGTATTCCAGCCCTCTCCAAAAAAGTGAGACTCATGGGTGGTATAATCACATAAAAAGAAAACAGCCTTCTCTCCGTCTCCGGCCGACTAGGAGGCCAAAAAAACTGGATCAATTAAGAAGAATAAAGAAAAACATCTACCAACATAATTGAGGCACTGGCACTATTATCAAGAAGATAATCCAATATTATCTTCTGACTGTCTTCAAAGAAGATGATCTTGTCTGCAGATATTTTAAAATAACTAAGTGCATTATGAAACCACAAAACCATTTAAAGGAGAATGCTGAATAAGCCATTTGGGATTAGAATAAGCTACTCTGGGATTCTGTGGCAGTCACAGAGCATTTTAAATTATGCTTATAATATTTTTTTCCTCAAGAAGGTTGTGCAAAGTACCTTAATGGAGTGGAAATTTGCATACCTAGTACTGAAGTCAGATGAACTGAACAGTACTCAAACATTTTTTCCCTTCCAATAGTAACCTTGTCTTTAAAAAAAGCTACAGCACACTACGTGCAGGTTCATCTACTGATGAACATGTATTCTAATGCAAATTTATCTTACATATGTATCATAATAGTTTGTGTGGCAGGACATGACATTGCAGGACTTTTGTAAGTTTCTTCCAAGGATATGAAACTTCCCCCAGGTATCAGAATGTGTTCTAGTATTGTAATATTGAGAAGAACCTCTGATGAGACCCCTTGCAAATTATTTTTACTTTAAGAAAGACACAATTTAATTGAGAGTACATCTCCAAAATTACCCCAGTGTGATAGAAAATGTTATTCTGTGAATTTTGAGGTAACAAGAACAGATAGTAAAAAACCTCTAGGACAGGGCAAAAATGCACCCCCCAGCCCCTTAACATAGTTTATAATGCTCTTGGGTGATCACTAGTGTAACATACAGAGATCTTCTTCAGGTCAAGTGAAGGGGTAAGATGTTCATGCTGACCTCAGCTCTTCAAAAGTTAATTTCACTGTAGCTAAGTCAAACTTTACTGCCAAGACTAAATATGTCACAGTGTTTAAAAGCTACTAAAAATATACACATCTTCACTTACTACTTTGAAAGAACATATTGAGAAAACAATTCTGTAATCTCTATTAGGAATATAGACATTTTTCTCATAACAATAATCATGCATCATCACAGAATCCTAGAATAATTCAGGTTAGAAGGTATCTCAGGAAATCCTAGCCAATCCCCTCCTGCTTAATGCCTAATTTAGATGAGGTAGTTCAGGACTTTGTCCACTTGTGTGTTAAGGAGTACTTTGGAATATTTTGATCTAGACTGAGACAGGGAAAAATATTCCTGTGTATGTGTCAGAGTCAGCTATGGACACAGGGTGTCTATGGAGTTATCTAAACTTTAGCAAACACAAAAAAATATGATTTTAATTAAAATTTTGTTTATGCAACCATGGCTCTTAGATGTCTCTTCTTTAGTTACACAAACAGTATTCTGGATATAAGAGATGTAGAACAGCATCATCCTAACGACAATTCTTTAATGAAAGAGAATGCACTACTTAATTGTACGATAAGACAATATAGAAGTTAGATAAGAGGATGGATACAAAAACTCTGGAAAATCCTTTGATCAATAACAATCCCCTAGCCAATGATGGACCACTTGACCAGCTACTGTAGTGTTTTAGCTTTTGAGTGAACTTTTAGATCAAATATACCAAACTGACAATGTTTTGATTCACATAGCAAAGAAATCTTTGAGCCCATGAATGAAGCTGAATTAAAAGATATATTCCAGAAGTCTAAGTAACATGCTTATCACTAATTGCTGTTCAGGCCACAGGACCAGTCTAGTTTCAATGCTGGAAATTTTCAGATTACAACATATTAAACACAGAATATGATTAAAATAACAACCCATCAAAGCCTACTTTATTCCTCTGACAATTAGAAAACTTATAATTTACAGTCTGAATTTATCTGTGCCCAATTAATGCCTATTTGTTCTTGTGATAACCTTGTTCTTTAGTTTACCTAACTTTATCTGTTATTTACCCCTCATATATTTGTGGAAAACAGTCATGTGCCCTCTATATTTATATTTTATATCTAATTTTTTGTAACATCATTAAAGTTAACTAATAATCATCAGTTAGTACTCATAAAATCTTCTGAACTTGAAAAGACATATGTAAATGTTGAATACCATTTGTTAGCAATAGCCATAATTGTAAGTAAGTTCCTTACCATTTCTCTCCTGAAGCAAAACACAGAGCAGAAATCTTAAGAAACTATGTTCTCAATTACATTTCTGACCAAGTTGCAGAACAAATATCCAGCTTGGACCGTTGTGCAAAACCTAGTTGGAGGCTATACTGTCAGTAACTTTTGCAATTAATTGTAATCATTATGGAACTGATGTTAGTGCTTTGCCTTGGAGTGATAGGCAAAGAGTAAACAACCTGTTTTTTTAAAAAAGATACAGATATAAGTGAAGAGGAAATAAGCAAAAAAAGTAGTTCCTCAAGCATTTTTGCAGGAAACCCAGTTATCATGCGCAGGCCTCTTTTTGTCTTCTCTTTAACCAAAGTTTCTCTTTACTACTCTCACTCTGCTCTGTTCCAAACAGCTGAATGTCTGATGAAAGGGCTAACACACATACTTTCAAAAGTGCTTCATCGTATATGTATATATTTATTTATGTCTGCCACCATCCTAATGAAGTGTCATGGAAAACACCAGCAGTAAATAATAATCTCAGCCAAGGAAGCAGAGTGCTCATGTGGTTTTCAGGTGACATTTTCCATACTGCTTATTAACCTGTCAAAAGCACAAAGTTGTTTAATAAAGTAAAATAATTTCTCATTCATGACACTAATTATGTCAAAAGACATATTTATATTTGAAGTCTCGATTGATTTCATTCTAAGAGGACCACCTTTTAACATATTTATTCTGGAAAATTACACCACCACCCACAATGACAATGACCTTGCAGAGAAAAGAGAAGCTCAAGTACCTTCTCTTTGCTATATATAACATACATTATCACAACAGAAGTTAAATATAATTTCCTTAATGGAAAAAGGATGTCCTTAATAGCTTTATATAAAAATCAATTTAAATAGCAGAATATGGAAAATGTCAAACCCTTAAAAACTTACTAATTATATTTCCAAATATGATTTACCAATTACAGTTCTGTTATTGACAGATTTAGAAGACAGAGGTAATTTTGTGAGTCCAGGAGGAACACTAGTAACTTGTGTTACAAAATACATAAATGGTATATAATAGCATTGTATTTTAAGAGATACCACAGTACAGTCTATCTAAACTAAGGCATTTGCCAAAGTTCTATAAAACTTTTCCCACCTAAAAGGTGGATGAAGGACCAAATTTGGGTAGTGACCTACTCACAGATTTTTAAGACCAGATGAGAGTATAAAATTATCTGGTTTGATTATGTACTTTTTGGGGTTAGAATACATATCTGCATATTTGGAAAAATAAACACACATCACTATTAGTGCTACCAGATTCACAGAGGATGACAGGCAACTTTGAAATCCTGGCATTTAACCTGTTTCAGAAATACTAGGCAGCTCTAGTAGCATGTCTTCACTATCATTTTAGTAGTCTCCAGATTCAAATAAATGAATGTTTTCTGTTTAACTGTAAATACCACTGGTAAGGTAATGACCTTACTGGCTTCTGTGTTGCCAATAATTTCAAAGTTCTCTTTCAAAAGGAAAATATATCATCCTGCTTATATTAAAATGGCTTGTTGTTTTCCTGTAGTCTTTCTAACAGCTTCTATAACAAAGGCATTCTCCTTAAAGAAACATAAAACCACTTTATAACACAGCAATCAGCAACACTAAACTCACAGACCAAATATACTGCTTTGATCAGCAAAGGTAAAGAAATGAGGTGTGAGATCAAAGTTGGATTCAGACGAACTTAGATCAAACTATCTGTGAAGTTAAGTCCAGCCAGACCATCCTGAGTTCCTGGCAAGAACTGAAATAGGTCTTCAAAGTAGGCCTTTTGCTATGTAAAAATATGTATGTATCATTACGAACTCAAATGTTGTGTATATTGGAGCTGCCATGGCCAAACCAGAACATCACACCGAAGAACAGGTCTTCTCCATTGTACAGTTCTTCTCTGGCTGCCAACAGTTCCTTCCATAATTCAAATGCCCCAAAACCACCCCACACATCCACCCCATGCACTCTCTATGCTTGAAAAACTCAGGCTATGGGCTGAAGAAAGGCTCAATATCTGCGTTCTTTGCATCATATGTCTTTTCCATCTGATAGCAATTCTACAAGGAAATTCAAAGAAATCAAGAATACAGCGCATCTGGAGAGTAAAATAAAGGTATGTTTTACACAGCACAGTAGGAGTCCCGCTCTGCTCTTGGTCAGAGCTATGAGGGAGTTCATTCACCTGAACTGGTTGTTGAAATAACAACTGATTCTTAAACTTTGTATTAGAACTTTTGAATTAGAACATTGAGCATGCATCTCAAGAGTTAACTTTTTCTCAGACTGACTTGGGTGGCTCGCTCACCCTTCTTCCTTCCACTCCAACTGCATTTTGCCTCTTCTGAAGCATGCTAAGGATGTCTACTTACCACTGCATGTGACTTTGCAGAACTCTTTCTCCCTAAACTTGGTTGATCCCTTCCCACTTTTGCTCTCAGTGTCACAAGCCTGAAGCTAGAGCGAGCCCAGTGTTATCAGTACCTCCCTTTTGAATCTACTTCAGCCAGTGAGCAAATAGTATCATTAAGTCACGGAAGAAGAGCAATATCAAGTTTCAATTAGCCAATTCAGTGATAGTCAACTTTTCTTTCACCTAAGCTTACCATTTGAGCAGCCCAGCTGACTAAAGAGTTTCTTCTGACTTATACTGGGAGAGATGAGGCTTACAATATATTTCATGAGAATGACTAAGTGAGGAGGCTGAAATCAGTCGTAAATCTTGTCTGGAACAAGAATGAGAGCAGACCCAGGGTACTAAGGCTGAAATATTATTCTTTTAACTCGATTGGTTTTGTACTCTAAAAGCTTTTGGGTGAGGGTTGTGATACTCTTGCTTACTAGATGCTCTTCTATAACACAGACATGCCATTACACTCTTTGTTCCCTACAGCCATTTTATATAGTGATTCAGATCCAACACAGAAATACTTCCCCTCCTCCTGATTGATTATGTTCTTTACAGCTGTTGATGGAAAAGACTGTCCACCTAGTGATACCCTGAAGGTTGCAAGGCACTTCATAACACCGTCAGTCATCCTGTCACACCCTGCTATTAGAAAAACTCCTTTCACTTCTGCCATAACTGGTTTCCACTTCACTTCATGCCACAATGAGTTTTCCTCACGTCATTCTTGTTAAATTTAGTTCCACAACTGAAGAATTTAATGTCTAAGCACTGTACGTTAATCAAAGAACTCTCTCTTCCATATTTTCAACTTCACATAACATCTCTAATCAGATATTATCTTTTGTATTTATTGGAACCAAAAATGTCAGAAAAAGGGATCCGTACCACAGCACAGGAAAACACGGGAAATTAGTCCATTCTCAGAAAGCTTTCTGTTTTCTGCCACATATGGACTGATGTAAACACAGAAGCATGAGGTTTTAATGTGAACTCTGGTTATTATTTTTATCTATTTTACTTTAAGCATCAGGGAATTCCTTTCAAATGAGACCCAGGCAAATCCAGTTTGTCTCTGATTCAGTAACCAAGTCAAGCTCATGTCAGGCTTCTATCTGGGAATTTCTAAAGGAAGGTGAAGTTATTCACTGAACACTGAGTTGACAAGAAATGTACCTGCTTCAAATACTATATCTGCCTGTATCTCCATTTTATCATCATTTTCAGCCTTTCCCATTAGCCATTTTTTGGTTGGAACTTAGTCAAGAAATTGCCCCTTTGAAATTAATAAGGTGGAATGAAAAAGCAACAGAACGGTAGCAAATCATGGCCCTTTACTCATATACTTGGATGAAAAATGTCACACTATACCTTGAAATGTCAGACTTATTGTTCAAAATAGAACATTTCTCTTGCAGAGAGTTTTAAGAACTACATTTGTTTTCCAGGCTATTCTTTTTCTGGCTTGTTAAAAATGAAGATGAAATTTCATGTGACTACTTAAAATAAACATCTAAAACCTGCAATGTAGAAAGTTCATGTTTGTTTAGCATTGCAAAATGGCATATTTCAGTTATCAGAAAATTAGATTGTGTGAAGTTTACACAGACTTATGCTGCATAACCATTATTGCCAGACAGTAGTATTTGAAAATAAAATAAAATATGGGTAGAAATACACAACAAAATAATGCTAAAAAAAAAATCTACCAAACCAAAGCAAATTAAAAGCCAATATATTAAATAAAATGAAAATAGCAGAGCTGACGTTTATGAAGAAAATCTATCAGCTTGGAGAATGAGAACTGATACTGATGCTTTTCAAGCAGAGCAGCATGTCACACTGTCAAGAAATATAAGAAGCAGTTAAAAATCAAAGCTATTCATACTAAATAATATTTTTAATTACTTTGATGGAAATAGATTAGTGATTAGATTGCAAAATGAGCCTAAACAGGGAAACAGCTTAAAACAGCAACTATTCCTGTTTTCCCCTTTTATATCTCTTTTCACATAAGCAGGAACAGAAATTAAAAACATTCAAGTACATTGCATCTACAGAGTAACAGAAAGCAAAAATTTACTGTCACTTCTAACACAAGTACTAAAGTGTACTGGATGAAGTCAGTGTGACAGGCTCTCAATAAGAGGAAGGTATTTATTTACAGAATGCTACACTGAAACTTTTCAGGATATTTTGCATGCAAATTAATTTTGTGAGTTCAAGAAGCAGTTGAACCTGCTTATAGAAATATCTGTCCAGGGTTATTAGTACAGAACCATTATGTCTGACTTGTGAAGCACCTAAGCAGCAAATCACTGGAGATACTCTGCAGAGTATGCTGGAAGAGTATCACTTGATGTTTGTCCTGTGTTTACTCTCTTCCCTTGGCATTTGCTTTTGGTAACTATTGAGGGTAAGACGCTGGGATAGCCGTACCTTTGGTAGCTGTTGGGGTTATATTTTTATGAGAAAGAAAACGCGCTACATTCCTGAACTTCTGGAGGCAATGCCTGCCACCAATACCAACTCATGGCCGTGCTCTGCCGCAGTGCAGTGGCAGGCAGTCGGAATTCCCTCTGCTTTCTGCCTTGCACACCAGAGACCCTCCAGCAGGCAAACACAGGAACATGGAGACTCTCTCTACCATGTGGCTTTTCCAGAAATAGAGAGATACTGCCTTGATTATCTATGTGTAGGAAGAATAAAAGAAAGCAAAGGAAGAACTAATAAAGTAATGTTCAAGATTGCCAGGGTAAAAAAGAAATATTTTGAGCAGCCCTCAAGTCTTAACAGCCTTTACTATTGGAAATCCTTTGGCAATCCATGGATATTCTCCTCATTTAGTGGTTAGTCTATGCACTGATCAAGAAATGATGAACAGATAATTAAAGAGTGTGTTACATGGCACAAATATGAAATCCAGCTTTGCTTATGGCATCTCTTCATTATCAAGTATTTCCTTTCAGTACAGTTGTTATTTCTTTGCTGCTTATCTATAGAAAGTTCAGTTAAAGCAGGATGTGCAATAAATCCACCTCCTTAAGAAGCTCTTGTACAGCACAAGTCTTTGCAGGTTCTGTTTATATGGACAGCAGCATTTTTAGTTAATATCACACTAGCTTTACCGATCTTCTATGGAGAAATCCAAAGCATGGAAAACTGAAAGCATATTGTTTGTGAAAACCTCCATATGCTGAGAGCAACTTATTTCCTAGAGCAAGTGGCAAAACAGTTGGACCATTTCTCTTAAAGATGTGACAGCCAAATGCTGAGACAGAACAAAGACAGTGATTAAAATAAATGGCATAGTGAGTGGGGATGAATATGGTCTATCATTATGAACTAGATTCATACTGTGACTGGCAGGTGACAGACCAGATTCTCTGTAGTTTAAATTATTTTGCAAATGTTCATGCCAATTTATGTTCTTTTCATATTACTGATGTTATTACAGTTGCGGTATTGTAGCTAAATGTTAAAATTAAAACATGCCTGTTTATTGCAACTAGACCATGCTTTCACTGTTTGGACGTGTAGAATCAGGAAAAATCTTCCTTTTCTTCCTCCTCCTTCTGCACCTTTCCACCCCACAGTTTCAAACTTGAGATTTGTACTTTATAAAAGAAACCCACAATCTCAATTTACGTAAGCAGGCAGCATCTCAGTTAGCTTCTCCTGCGACGATTAGAATTGCAGTTCAGTATATTGCAGTCAGTATATTCACTGACTTCTTGTTTCACTAAACATAGGTTCAGAGGGTTAGTGATCCTAAAGAAAAATACTGACCTCAGCTTTGCCTCAGTTAATACTTCCTTTCCAAGTTAATTGCAATTTTCTTGTTGGTCAAAATTAAACTTTATATAAAACTGTTATACACTAAAATTATGAAGAAATTAAGAAGCTTTTATGCTGAAATAGTAAAATGCAAAAAGTCGGGTCAGGTTCTCAAAACTGAAAGCCACAGCTCATTGAATTACTGATCAAGAACATGTCTTGATGCCTTATCTCTAATTCAGTTATGTTACCTTGTAGCAAAATAAATGCAATACAAGCATTAATTGACCTTATTTACTACCATGGAAACAGCACTTCTTGTCTTTAAACAGCTTTGCAAACATTAACTAGTCTCCAAAACTGGTGGGGACACAGGAAAACACAGTATCTCTGAGGATATGAGTCAAAGCAGCGAGATGACCGAAAAAGGCGATTAAATTCTTAATAATAACTATAGCCAATACAGAATTACTCCAGCTTTAAATTACAGTAAAGTGAACTTCATTATGCAGCTAACGTACATAATAGGTCATGTCAGTCTCATAAACTTACATCTTAAATACGTATGTCAACATTTGGAACAAGTCCCAAGTATTGGAATAACACTAAAATAAATTGATTTATATTTTGATTTCTGCTGTAATTAAGCTTCTAAAGTACTGCTTCACATTGATATTGAACACAAATGTTCAATTACTTGCCTTAGACTAACTATATTTTTGCAATGCATTTTATAATAGCGTCACAAGATGATCTTGCTTTCTCAATGTTACAAACATGAATAATATAGGAACAGCATGGAAATACATTCACTTAAGAGCACAAGAATCGTGCTATAAAAGAAAAGTTTTAGTTCAGTTTTGCCTCTAACACAATGGCTGTTAGGGGAAAATCAAAAGATGCATGAGCAAAGTGGTCCTTCATTTTGGATGATGTCTCAGCTGACAAACTTAAACTTTAGGGACATCTGCAACTGGCAATTGTACCTGGACTACCTTATTTTATAGTTTCTGAATGACCTATCCTCCACTAATCTGTCTAATCTCTTGCTTTGAATTTATTCATAATTTTGTCTTTTAAGACTTCCCACGGCAATGCTTTCCATATGCAAGTTAAGTGTTATGTGAAGAAGTATCTCCTGTCTGATAATCTTGGAGGCATCCAATTAAATTACTGTATGTGACAATTCTGTTCCCTATTCACTTTCCCTACAGAATTCATTGAAGTTTGCTGCATCTCCCTGTTGCATCTTTAATGCAGCTCTGGCTTGAAGCATAGTCAGAGATAACACTTCACAGGAGCACAGAAGACAAAATTTTAAGTCCTAGATCATTCATAATATAATTCCAGTAATGTTTACCATTGCCTTGGGAATCTTTTCAGTCTTTCCCGGCAGAACAGACTACATGAGGTGCTCAGAGAAGAGGGAGCTGATTTGCATAATGCCATGCATTAATATGAAAGGGTTTGCAGTTCACTGGAAAGTTACTATTATCATAAAAGCTGGGTTTGGGTTTTTTGTGTTGCTACTGGACTGTTAGCCAGATATCAGCTTTGGTGTTCAATGTTTCCTTTCTCTGCAAGCAAGCGAGATGTATTTCTCCTCTCACCCATCCCATCCTGTTTCTCCCAACCAAAGTCCTAGAACATTTTTGTAGACAATAATTTTATGAAACTTCCATTTTGTAATTAAAAAAAAAAAAAGAAACAACCCTAAAAACTTTTGATTCATGAGTCTATCTTTATGCAGCAGTGATAAGAATGAAAAAAACCAACAAGAAAACCATTGCTTTTCCATCAGTGGAAGAAATGAGGTTTTAGTTCCTTTCTCATTTAATCTACACCTTTAATTTTATGGAGCCATGTGAAATATGTCTAATTTAAGAACCCTAACTTTGGGGTCAGACCGAGCAGTAGATTCAGCTATTTTTGGGACAAGGGTCAGGAAAGCATAACATGTTCTTGTGAATTCATTCTAGTTCCCAGAAAGCTACTTCTCTGTGGACAGGAAGTTGGTGATATAGAAACCAAAAATTCTATTTCCAAGTGAATAATAAAATTTGTTGGCAGGGAGGAAACCGCAACATTAGAAATTTCAAGAAAATTAAGGAAATGACAGGAAAAGTCACTCATTAGACAAATCAGTGCAGGATTACTGGGGAAAAAGAACTATTCAGCATAATTATACCAGGAAAAGATAAAAATTTACAAGTAATTTTGCCTATGAAATTCACAGTGCTGTGGAAGTCTGGGCGAGAAGATATCATTGCTTACTAGCTCCATTGGCTTTTTTTTTTTTAATTTTTACTCTTTTCTGCTTTCACAAAAGGCGTGAAACTAATTTACTTTAAAATGTTTATTTGATCTGATTGTGTTATATAAAGAGGTGTATTGGTAACTCTGAAGGAAACCTCATGCTAAGAAGTTATTTTTTCTTTTCTTCTTGGATTCATGTGAACTAAGAATTTGATTATAAAGTAAAAACACTTTCTGTTTACTGACTCACTGATGTTAATACTTTTCAACATTCTTCTCAGGTCAGGCATTATGGTAATCATAAAAAGTTGCCTGAGAAATTAATTCTCATATCTGCTAACAAAAATATTAAAAAACTGAACATGCAAAGGCAAACAGAGAGATTTTTACCTGTGAACCAATTCATTTACTTGTGGATGTGATTAGGCTCATAAAAATGTGTTTGCCAGAGATCTAACAGCACAGAAAGTGGTGCTCTGAGAGGCTTTTGTTTTATTCTGACAGCATGACTAACTAGTGACAGTGGTTTCAGTTTTAGTTATCAGTGGTCTGGTAATGAACTTCTGATCTTTATAATTAAGTGTTTGGAGGCCAGTTACATTTACAACTGGCTTAATTAAATGTTAGATTTGCATGTTTAGATCAAATTTGGCTTTAAAATGATACTCTGTTCTTAGACACAGGTATACTGGGCACCACAAGTAGTGTTTGTTAATAATGTGTTGATGTAGATAGTCAAAAGCAGCAGCAGGAAAGTTAAAGCAAATTAAGCATTTGTCAGCTGTAACAGCTACGACTGAATCCGACCTCCACAGTAGTGTGAGGTGAATGCACTACAGCTAAGCAAGGAGCCAAGGCTTCAGGTCGCAGAAAGCTCCAACTCCCTGTTTCCTCCTCCTCCTTCTACTGAAGTAGACAGTTCTGCCTCTGGTTTGCTTTTAAAAATATTATTATACAAAATAGCAAAATTAAACACTGTATTTCTATCCTTACCATTAGGCAAGTGTTTTCTCTAACAAAGCCTCTAATAAGAGCTGCATGTTAAATTTCAATTCCTCTTCCCATGTATTTAACCATACTCTGAAAGAATGGAAGAATACAAAAAGGTGACTTCTTGGAAAAAATATGGAAGTTTAAATAAGCTGAACTGCTAAAGTCAGAGAAGCTCCCACTGAAAAGCCCCAAACCCTCTAAATACCGTTCACCCTGCAGCAGGGATAGACTGGACGACCTACTAAGGTCTTTCTACCTTTTTCTCATTCCCTGAGGTACCAAGGAAGCCATTTGCTGTTCACAAGTGGCGTTAGAGTTGTAACCCCTGGCACCATACCGCAATATTGGGCGCCATCTCCTGGCAATGTGCGAGCTGGGAACTCGGACAGACGGACACACACCGGTGTTCCGTAGTGGGATGGACAGGAGCAGCCTGTTTGATCAGTAACTCCTGGAAGTACGCTGGCCGGAACAGTGACAGCACATCCCATCCCATGCAGCTTGTGCTGTCCAACAATCCACGGTTTCTCCTGAGCAATCAGAAATAAACTCGATAGCTAATATTTTACATCTAAAAAAGTACACAGATCAATTCCAGGAATGTTTCGAGTTATCGGTGAGTGAAAATCCTCTCAAATGCATACAGTAATTCAATCCAATTGATAGTTTTTTTCCACTTAGTGGTTAAAAACCCCACATTTGCTTCTCTGGTCTTCCCACCTCTACTCCTCTGTGCAGAGCAAGTATTTTTGCAAGCAGAGGAGACAGCTTTGTAACTCAACCAGTAATGGAAACAGATCTGTCAGCTTCCCATGTCTATATCCTGAAAACTCTCCAGACCATATTTGAAATCCTTGCATAAGATCTACACTTTCCAATCACCGAAGAGTAGGCAGCTAACATTCCTGTTCTTCAGTATGTGCTTTCCCAGTATGGCCATAGCCTGGTTTCATACTCTAAATCATTGTGTTCCTAAAAAAGGTCAAACTAGCTCATGACAACCCTCCCCCCCCCCAAACTACCAAAACCAGCCGCTGCCTTGCCATGGATACATTTGTTGCCATGGCACAGAGCAACAGAATAAAACTGTGGTGGGTTGACCCTGGGTGGACAGCACGTGCCCACCAAAGTTCCTCTATCACTCCCCCTCCTAAGCTGGACTGGGAAGAGAAAGTATAATGAAAGGCTCATGGGTTGAGATAAGGACGGGGAGATCACTCACTAATTACCATCACAGGCTCGACTTGGGGAAAAAAAATAATTTATTACCACTCAAATCAGAATAGGATTATGAGAAATAAAACCACAACTTAAAAACACCTTCCTCCCACCCCTCCCTTCTTCCTGGGCTCTAACTTCACTCCTGATTTCTCTGCCTCCTCCCCTTGAGCAGCGCAGGGGGATGGGGAATGGAGGTTGTGGTCAGTTCATCACACACTGTCTCTGCCGCTCCTTCCTCCTCAGGGGCAGGAGTCCTCACACTCTTCCTCTGCTCCAGTGTGGGGTCCCTACCACGAGAGACAGTCCTCCATGAACTTCTCCAATGTGGGTCGTTCCCCTTCTTCACAAACTGCTCCAGCGTGGGTCCCTTCCATGGGCTGCAGTCCTTCAGGCACAGACTGCTCCAGCGTGGGTCCCCCATGGGGTCACAAGTCCTGCCAGAAAACTTGCTCCAGCGTGGGCTCCTCTCTCCACAGATCTGCAGGTCCTGCCAGGAGCCTGCTCCAGCGCGGGCTTCCCGCAGGGTCACAACCTCCTTCGGGCATCCTCCTGCTCCGGCGTGGGGTCCTCCCCGGGCTGCAGGTGGATATCTGCTCCACCGTGGACCTCCCTGGGCTGCAGGGGGACAGCCTGCCTCACCATGGTCTTCCCCACAGGCTGCAGGGGAATCTCTGCTCCGGCACCTGGAGCATCTCCTCCCCCTCCTTCTTCACTGACCTGGGGGTCTGCAGGGTTGTTTCTCTTACATGTTCTCACTCCTCTCTCTGCTGCTGTTTTCATTGCACAGGTTTTTTTTCCATTATTAAACAAGTTATCCCAGAGGCACTACCACCATCGCTGATGAGCTCAGCCTTGGCAAGTGGTGGGTCTGTCTTGGAGCCGGCTGGCATTGGCTCTGTTGGACATAGGGGAAGCTTCTGGCAGCCCTGCACAGAAGCTACCCTTGTAGCTCCCCTGCTACAAAAATGATGCCATGCAAACCCAATACAAACTGATCTTAAAGGTGAAAATCTTTGCAAGTTTTGAAGCTGGCAGCAATATTTTAACTCCCTGCACAATCCTGTGGTATTAAAAATTTTGATGCTATGCCAGCACCTTTGGTATATGACAATAACAAAACACTATTACATGGAATGCCACACTGGTATAAGTTCTGCCACAATCTTAATTTTTTCCACACCAAATAAAGTTTGTTTCTCAGCTGGAAGATGTCCTGATAATAGAAATAATTCTTTCTTTATTTGGTTTCCCATGTGAGACTTACTTTACTGGTTCAGTGCTTCTTCCAGTGGTCAGTCTGGACAATGTATACCAAGAACTCTTAACAAAAGCTCCCATCTTTGGATCAAGTTAATATCATTACACAGTCGCTATGTGTCTGTCTGTACAAGATAGGCAAAGTACATCCATTAATTTACTTTCTTTTAAGTATTAGAAAATCATTAACTCATTGAACTGGGCTTTGTTTAAGAATCTGTAAGGGTGGTTATGTAGTGTTTTCCCTGGCTGGGCTACAAAAACTCATTCAATTACAGTTCTGGTCCCTAACGGTTTGCCTCTTATCAGAGTCATGCCAGGAATTTTAGTGTGTTCAAAAGTCTCTTTGTGTCTCTATTTACACTGTCTATCAAGGCCCTAATTTTTACATTTTGTTTTGCCTTTTTTAATAAATGTTGTGTTCAGAAATGCTAGAGTAGATGAATAACTAGATTTCACCCAGATGCTTGTTCTCAATCATGTAATTCAAAGTGCAGTACATGAGAGCCACATCCGCTCAGAAGCAAACCCATGTCTGCAAGTGTTCCTCTAAAGCAGGCCTTTAAAATCTGCTCCAGAAACCTGCACGGTCCTCTGTCCTCCTGGAGTAGGGTCTCCCTACCAACCACAACATTATTTCAATTTGCATTTTCAGTTCCTCATGTTATTTTTCTTCAACATTATATCTTACTGTTGACTCTCAGGGATCTACACTAAAAGAAAAAGAATTCAAAATATTTACATATGGTAAGATTCATGTATGGATCTTTCTCCTGTATCATTGCAACCAATTACACTCTACATAAAATCCTGAAAGCTGCAGAGCATCTGTCACCACGACTGGTTTCAAGTGCTCTCCTTGGACTAGGAAGAATTTCTGGATGAAAAGGACCAGGTCTTGTCCCTGAGAGCATTGAGACCAGCAACTAAGTAACAACAAAATCAAACCAACTCAACCTTGACATGCTCTTCTCTGGCTCAAGTTCCATCACTTACGAATGTCCTTGATTTCTATATTTGGAATAATTTCCAAAGCGTAAAAGAGTAAATCCAGAGAAAAGCTGAATTTTTACTGCTTGTTTGCTCATCAAGAGCACTGCCCTGAAGTGTTTAAAGATGATACCTTAACAAGGAAGTCGCTATAAATTGCTTGCATTCCTTAATGTCTTCCATCCCAACTGAGCAGCCCTGTCTCCCACCAAAGTTTCATCACAGACAGATTTGAGAGGAAAAGCAGAGTATGTAGAGTCTGCTGTTGTGCAATTGAAGTCTGAAATGGGAAAGAGAAATCAAGGACAGAGTAACAATTAAACATGGACACTTTCAGCTAAGTTAAAGAAAATATGCAATTATTTTTATCCAGAAAATATACACTTTCAGAGTTTTATACAAATATTTATAAGGACATTGCAATTAGCTAAAACATAGCGACTCAGCCTGCAACTAAAGATTGTAAATACAGTTTTGCAAAGTGAGCTGCATTTGCTAGTTAGTCAGATGGCCTGAACCCCTTGTGACCCAATTTATAGCAGTAGTCTCAACATCTAGAAGTAGGAACATTCATACTGACAA
Source organism: Haliaeetus albicilla (assembly GCF_947461875.1). Taxonomy (NCBI): domain Eukaryota; kingdom Metazoa; phylum Chordata; class Aves; order Accipitriformes; family Accipitridae; genus Haliaeetus; species Haliaeetus albicilla. The sequence continues at coordinate 10,922,159 of NC_091505.1, forward strand.
AGTGGCAATGCAGAAAGGTGGCTGTATATATATGTATATAGTTACATTTTTACAACTGTACGTTAAAGCAAACAAATTTTTCTCTTCAGGACTGAATTTACCCTATTCCTAACACACAGAAATTGATAGAAAGTGATATAAAGTAATGAAGAAACATATTAGCTTTGATGTGCTAGTTATGTAGTATTTTTAGATGTTATCTGAAGGATTACTTTGCATGTAACCTTAAAATGTTTATCCTGAATCCCAAAACTGTTCTCAGATTTATAATCCATCTGCAAATATGCTGTGCTTTTCAATTTAAAAAAGCTTCTAATTGCATGAGTTGCAGCAGATTTCCTCAGTAAGGCTACTAATTAATGCAAAATTATTGCTGAGAGTGAGATTCAGAGCTTCATAAAAGCAAAGCTAACTTTAAAGTAGTTTGTCGGGTGTTCTCCTACTGAACTGTGCCTTGTCCCTGGAATAAGAAGTTGCATTGCTGAAAGATGCCAAGAGTTTGTGAAGTAACATGAGGGTACCGATTTTTCTTAGGGATGTTTGTTTCTTTTATCTTATATGCATGTTGAGATCCTCCAACAAGCCTGCACATCAGCCATTTGCCAGTGAAATTAGACCTAATTGCAGAAGTAGGGTGGTAATCAGCTGCTTAGAGTGTCCTGAAATTAGGAAGGTGAAAGCATGGTCATAAAGCAGTATGTTCCTCCAAAGAACTAGCAGAATTCTTGAATATTTTTGTCCTTTTACCCACTATCACACAGATCAATTTATTCCTCCCACAATTTCAGGTTTATAAAATTTGCAAACAGGTACTTTTTGTGATGAAATCAGTCTTTTACCCAAAGTTTCATAATATTGCTGTCTTTTCAACTTGGTGGTGTGAGTGATTAATAGGGTTCTTGTCCCTTTAAAGCCAGGATGTTGTTATCACATAAAGCTGTCATTTAAGACAATACATGCAACTTAATACAGTGACTCAAAGGAACAAAATTAAACAGGTGAATACACACTTACAAGATTAAGTCCTAATCATTTTTACCCTAGGGGGCCAAAAATCCATTAGAAATTTGGTACTCATACAACTTTCTGTATGTGTAGATGTTTAAATCCTATTTTTTCTCTGTGAGAATGATTTTACTACACATTTATATGCCTGGAAATGGTGCTTACTTCTGTAAACATCTTGAACCACAGCTGCACATTGTCATTAAGGAAAAGTCCTAAGGAAAAACTGTATATATTAATCTTATTATAAACTCTTTCAATCAAAAAGCATTTTGTACTAGGCCTATACAAATTTTCTTAAATTCAATACACTCTTACACTATTTCTTGTAGAATCATCATTATTCTTTTGTCTTCAGGTTTCATAGTGGTCTCTCTGAACATTTATCTTAGTTGTTGTCCCTAATTAACTGACCCTGTACCCCAGTGGATCCACCCATAAAGAAGCAGCTACATAAGCAAATAGTTCCAAACTTGGTAGTGAATATAGTAAGCAGCTTTGCCCTATATGAAGCACAGCACTTTCTAATACAGTATTTGCCATTCATTGTTCCTTTTCACCACTTCTAAAAATTACTGCTGGTGTAGTTGCATGGAATTTCCAATCTAATTTTCTTTTTCCATCAGAGTACTTATATGTTCTCAACTGGAAGTGCAGGAGTAATCCAGCTGAACAGTACTAGTTGCAGTCTAAAAGTTTGGAGCATGTAGAAGGATCTTGCTGAATGAGGATAGCTGATTACTCCCACTGAGAAAGCAACACAGATCTTGGAATAAACCCTGAGACTGGCAGTGAAAGTCAGCTGGAAGACTACGTTTGTTGTTGTATCAGAGAGACTTCTGCTCTCCAGAATACCCACATTGCTGAGCTTATTCAGACTAGCAGTCCCAGCAGCCCCAGTGCCCCTATGTATGTAAACTGCTCCTCACCAGTGACTCAATCTGAGTAACAGGAACATGAAGAAAGAATGAAAGTATGAGGGATAAAATCCTGTCCCCTTGGAAATGATGGTTGCGTTCTCAGTGACTTCCATGGGACTAGGGGTACTTTTTTTTTTTCTTCTTTTTTTTTTCTGATTAGCAGAACATAACCAACATTGTAAACCTGCAATAAAAGACATGATACCATGCTACTTTGCACATTTTAGGAAGACTCTCTATCCTGCTGTCTCTAGCAGCTATGCAAAAGAGTGCTTAAACAGGCTTCTAACTGAAGACACCTTTATAAAGCATATTTAGGTAGGGTTCTACAATCCTAAATTGCTGTCCATCCACTTGACTGGTTTCATCTACCACTTGATTACCTGGCCCTTAGGAATTATGCTTTTTAAGTCTTTTTCACTATGCAAGTTCCTTTATTTTTCTTGAAAAAGCAGCTGAGATTCTTATCCAATAGCTTCCTCTTTAAAAACTAGTACATAAAAATACCAGCAGCTTTTAAGGGGCTTGCAACAGCCACAAGTGTAGTCACTACTTTGTGTATTGTCAGACTGTAATTTGGTGGAGACAGGAAAGATGCTTTTTCTTTTCAACAATGTGGCTCTTGGAAGTATGGGGTTCTCCAGATAACAAAAAGAACCAAGTCAAGAAATCAATACGTGATTCATACTAATAAAAATCTATTTAATATAATGATACTGAACTGCTATCAGAGCATAACACAGTTATATGATGTGAAATACTAAAGGTAATATATATACAATCTATATTTGCTTGTCTACAAGAAATACTTCTGCCTGTTTATAATTACTGTTGCTTGAATAAAGAACAGTCAGAAACCAGTGTGCAGCTGTTACGTTATCAAATAACACAAACCTGCCAGCAAAACTTCTAAAAATGGAGTTAATGTATTTCAAATTTTGCTTAGCATAGGCATATTTTTGCTCCTCTACAAAAAATTGTTTTAAATTCAGGCACCTTCCAGTAAGACTAGAAATTTTGTAGTCACTTATGATTATATACTGAGCCTACATACTTTTGTAGCAATCCAGAGATGCAAGCATAAACAGTTTTTGACTCTTGCACAGAAATGGGATGTTTTGTGGTAATGAAAAATGAACAGTAGAAGATTGTACTGGCAGTCCTTCCAATGGAAATAATTGACATGATGGCATGGCCTACCTGATATCTAGCCTGAACAGATTGTGGAAGGACACTGAAAGAAAGGAAAGGGGCAAAGGGTACAGACAAGAAACTAGCCAGAGACATTAATTACAAGACCATAACCATGCACTATTTAAAAAAAGAAAAAATGAAAAGGAAACTAGTACCTTAAAAAGTGTCAGAAAGGCCTATACTCCAGTAAAATCTCTTTAGGGCTAGAATAATATAACATTAACCTCACATAAGCATATATATGCATTTCCAACAACTGTGCTAAATAAACAGCTATTTAAAATTTGCTCTAACTCAACTTTAAAAATCTTGCAAGCACTAAGATCCTCTACAATATATGGCACTAGGTTAGGAAGAGCAGTTGACCAGTACTTTTTCCTTATTAGCTTCACAGCATAGACATAGAGAGAATGTGTGCAATTGCAAACTACTTAAATATTCTACACAGATCTATTTTAAGCACTCATATTTCAATCAATGGTTCAGAAGGAAGCTGCAGTATAAACACACTTCATTCAACCAGATTTGCATATTGGTGTCAGTAGCTTGAATCAAACCAATTAGACCATGTAGTTATCTATGGAAAACATATGGCAGACTGATAAAAACCCACTTCTATGTTTAAAATCTACAGTATTTCATTTGCATAGCAAAAAGCAGCTGAAGGAGGATGTTATCCCTCAAGGACTAGACAAACTGATACAAGGAGAACTCCTTGGGCTGGATCCTCAGCTAGTATAAATCACACTGAATACACTGGTGAATGGAAATGGAACTACTCACTCTAAAAGACAACACGTGCTCATATAGACACTGGATCAAGCACTGATTTCTCTTTGTTCTCAGTTCCTTATCTGTAAAATGGGGCTATCCCATTTTCTCACCCACTCTTATTTCAACTAGAGCAAAAGATCTTCAAAAAGGGCATTGTCTATTACTTTGTGTTTAATATATATATATATATATATATATATATATATATTTGCAAGAGGGACACCATCTTGTTTGAGCTACTGCCCTAACATGAATAATGGCAATGGTACCACAACCTTTTTATCTCTAAGTTCTCCCTTTCATGATGGCCCAAAAGCTTTTTTTAGCTCATGTTTATCATCAGCAATAAATCTTGTTTTCATTGCATCCCTGCCTCATTGGGGTGCAAATAACAAACCAAGAAAAATTAAACTGTAAAGCAGTTGCCAAGGAAAGAAATAAAGAACAACAGATAAATGAATTTCAGTGGGAAAGACAACACTGCTTCTAAACATCATCTCTTACTGTTGCTGCTTCCCATATTAAAAAGAAAAAAAGTAAACCGCTTTGAGCAGTCAGTGATTTAGCTATAAAAATATCTGGTCTGCACAGCATGACTAATCATCTCATCAGTGCCATGTTTAGATGACCAGACCTATATGTTGTTCTGGCAATATCTGTATGCTAGGCATTTAAGCCCTTCTTAATAAGATGTTCATAGCTCCTAGACTGTGCTTTTACTGAATGAAGAACCTGCATGATTTGTTGGGTGACATCATTTACAAACAATGACATTGCTCTCTGGAATGAATATAAATTTTAAAAAAGAATGAATCCACTATCATCTATTTGAAATTCAGGCTTAGAACTGTATAAACTCACAATATATGCTAATTTCTCCACCGCCCTACACATTCTTCAGCAAGTAAGTCACATTCCTCAGCAAGTAAGTCAGTTCACTGCAGATAAATTATTCCACAACTACTGAATCATGAAACACCAGGAGACATGGCCATGGGTCAGGACAACACAGTAAATTTTTTTATTATTATCTTCATACACCCCCCCCATACATATATGTATATATTTATAAAAAGGAAGATCCTGGTGTCAAAATCACCCACATCTAGGCAGTAGTTAGAGTTCAAGGAGAAAACAAAAGGTTGTCTTTTTCTCATTGGTATTCAGATAGCACATGCTGAAGCAAAGAACTCTGTTAAATGTTGTCCTGCTTGTGAACCCTGAAATAGCTTCAGTCCCTCGTGAAGATTTTACTAAGTTTCTATGAATTACATTCAATAGCAAAGTTAGTAATAAAAATAAGTTTTGGAAGTATTAAAACATTTCAGTTAAATAAAATACCTACCACCTGAATGCTGAAGTTAATTAAGAATCACTCAAATCTCCGCTGATACCCCAGAACAGAATGTCTCCTTCTGCATATCCAAATCAAATACTTTCCCAGACCAGGTGGTTTATTTTATCATAGAATCATTTATGTTGGAAAAGACCCTTAAGATCATCAAGTCCAACTGTAAACTTAACACTGCCAAGTCCACCACTAAACCATGTCCCAAAGCGCTACCTCTACATCTCTTTTAAATACCTCCAGGGTTGGTGACTCAGTCACTTCCTTGGGCAGCCTGTTCCAGTGCTTCATAACCCTTTCTTAATATCCAATCTAAACCTCCCCTGGTGCAACTTGAGGCCATTTCCTCTTTGTGACAGATGCACTCAACTCCTCAACAAAACTAGCAGTAGCTTGGTACAGGGTCCAAATGAGGTAAAGGCCTAAGCTGTAACTGGGTCAAGAACTTGGAAGTCTAGTTCCAATCTGTTTCCTGAAAACCCACAAAGGAGCAGAGTGACACAGTGAGCATCGATGCATATGAGCTTGGAACACCAATCATGCAGTTAACACATCAATAGCGGGTGGCTTTTCCAAGACTCATTTGTCCAGAAACAAAGAAAGTCATGGGTACAAGGAGTCTCATGCATACCTTTCCATTGCAGGTAATTTGACTACAAGCCAACCACTTTATTCCATAAAGATGACAGCCTAAGTGAGCCTTCTTTGAGCTCTCCCTGCTAAGCAGCCTGGCTCATGGTGGCGGTCTCCCCTTGAGCTGAGACACCTCTCAAGGTTGCTGCTCGAGGCAGAGAGAGCTTTCACCAACGGCAGACCTTTGCAAAGTGACCAATATTGTGCATAACCTTCTATTATGGTAACTTTGATTCGTGTTTTGGTAACTTTGATTTTTATCTTGGTAATTTTGACTCTGCCTTGGTAGTCTTGAATCATTGTTCAAATGATTGTGAAGTACAAGAAGTGAACCTTGCCATCAAACTTTGTTAAATAGCACTTTTACAACGTCATATTAAAACCACTTTTGCTAATACCTTTGACAGTGACTCTTTAAGCAATCTACATCACCTATTCATGACACCCTCATCCTATCGCTTCTAACTTGGGAGAAGAGACCAGTACCCACCTCATTACAACCTCCTTTCAGATAGTTGTAGAGTGACACGTTGTAGAGAGCGATAAGGTCTCCTCTCAGCCTCCTTTTCTCCAGACTAAACAACCCCAGTTCCCTCAGCCGCTCCTCATAAGACTTGTGCTCTAGACCCTTCACCAGCTTCGTTGCCCTTCTCTGGACACAATCCAGCACGTCAATGTCTTTCTTATAGTGAGGGGCCCAAAACTGAACACAGTATTCAAGGTGCAGCCTCACCAGTGCTGAGTACAGAGGGACAGTCACTTCCCTGCTCCTGCTGGCCACACTATTTCTGATACAGGCCAGGATGCTATTGACCTTCTTGGCCATATTCAGGCAGCTGTTGAAGAACACCCCCCCCGTCATTTTCCACAGGACAGCTTTCCAGCCCCCCTTCCCCAGGCCTGTAGCATCGCATGGCGTTGTTGTGACCCAAGAGCAGGAGCCGGCACTTGGCTTTGTTGAACCTCATACAGCTGGCCTTGGCCCATCGATCCAGCCTGTCCAGATCCCTCTGTAGAGCCTTTTTGCCCTCAAGCAGATCAACACTCCTGCCCAACTTAGCATCCTCTGCAAACTTACTGAGGGTGCACTCAATTCCCCTCATCCAGATCATTGATAAGGGTACTAAACAAAACTGGCCCCAAAACTGATCACTGGGGAACACCACTTGTGACCGGCCACCAACTGGATTTAACTCCATTCACCACAACTCTTTGGGCCCGGCCAGCCAGCCAGGTTTTTACCCAGTGAATAGTACGCCTGTCCAAGCCATGAGCGGACAGTTTCTCCAGGAGAATACTGTGAGAAATGGTGTCAAAGGTTTTACTAAAGTCTAGATAGGCAACATCCACAGCCTTTCCCTCATGTACTAAGCGGGTCACCTTGTCATAGAAGGAGATCAGGTTAGTCAAGCAGGACCTGCCTTTCACAAACCCATGCTGGCTGGGCCTGATCACCTGATTGTCCTCTATGTGCCGTGTGACTGCACACAAGATGATCTGCTCCATAACCTTCCCCAGCACCAGGGTCAGGCTGACAGGCCTGTAGTTCTCTGGATCCTCCTTCTGGCCCTTCTTGTAGATGGGTGTCACCTTTGCTAATTTCCAGTCAACTGGGACCTCCTCAGTTAGCCAGGACTGCTGATAAATGGTGGAAAGTGGCTTGGTGAGGCCTTCCGCCAGCTCCCTCAGTACCCTTGGGTGGATCCCATCTGGTCCCATAGTCTAGTGTACGTCTAGGTGGTGTAGCAGGTCGCTAACCATTTCCCCTTGGATTATGGGGGCTTCATTCTGCTCCCCATCCCTGTCTTCCAGCTCGGGGGCTCGGTACTCTGAGAACAACTGGTCTCGTTATTAAAGACCAAGGCAAAGAAGACATTAACTACCTCAGCCTTTTCCTCAGCCTTTGCCACTGTGTTGCCCCCTGCATCCAATAAAGGACGGAGATTCTCCTCAGCCCTCCTTTTGTTGCTAATGTATTTATAGAAACATTTTTTATTGTCTTTTATGGCAGTCGCCAGATTAAGTTCTAGTTGGGCTTTGGCCCTTCTAATTTTCTCCCTGCATAACCCCACAACATCCTTGTAGTCCTCCTGAGCTGCCTGCCCATTCTTCCAAGGGTCATAAACTCTCCTTTTTTTTCCCCCAAGTTCCAGACAAAGCTAGGAAGGAAGGATAGGGAAGGAAGGAGAGGTGATGGGGTAGTCCTGTATGTTAGGGAGCATTTTGACTGTCTACAGCTTGATGATAGAGATGGAAGGGTCAAGTGTTTATGGGTAAGAATCAGGGGAAAGGTTCTTTTTCAAGCTAAATGATTCTATGATTCTATCCCTTCTGAAGAGTTTATAGGCTCTATGATCAAGCTCCATATTTTGGTTTTAGTTTAATCTTGATACTGTATCACATACTCTTCATTGGATATTTTCAAAGTGGCATTTGACATAAAAAGAAAAAAACCCAACAATGTCAGTATTTTTTCTGAAGATTTGACACTGACAGAAGCAATTCATAGTGAGTGATTCTATTCTCAAATATGAGAGTTGCAGGACTGAGTTTTTGGTTTCAGCTAGGTAAAGAACTGGAAGTACTGGACAGAGAAGAATCCAAATATGATATGAACCATCCATGTGGTTCAAGTGTAGGTGTCACTTAACAACTTCCCAAAAAGCAGGCCTGGATACTTATTCAAGGATGTTTTAACCTCTTGGCTCTAAGGAATTGATGTTCAGCAAGAAAAGTGCTATATCCTCTGCCGCTCACTAAAAAGCATGGCAAATTTTATTCCAGGTGCTTTTTCCTGCTTATTGTTCCAACAGATTAAATACTTACACAATTGATTTATTTTTGTGTCAGGGTATAACGTCTATCAAACTCTCTTAAAGTGTATCAATGAACATTAATACTATCTCTTCCTTACTTATGAATTATCCATGTGGATCCTAGGAATATCTTATTGCTCTAAACAAGGGATTCTGCTTGTCCTCCACATAATCCTAATCAACTTTTTGCAGTCAGCTTGGGAAGACAAACAAAGCTTGGCTCTTGACTTAGAGTCAAGTCCAGTTTTAACTGGTCTAAAAGGTCTGATCTGTTCTCCTACCTTCTAAGACGGCTCCCAAAACAAAAAACTAGTCTCTGCTTTCCTTTAAGTTTTGGTTAGAATATATAGAAGAAGCAAACCTGAAAGTAGTACCATGTACTGTTTTAATCTTTTCTCTGAAAAGTTCTTAATTTTTCAGGAACTAAGTAACACCTTATATGCAATTCATTTATCTTTCCGAGACTACATAAAAATTATAGAGCTAGACAAAACATCAAACTCCTATATGCAAGCAACTGAGTCAGTAGTCAACCAGAAAACTTTGTTTGATCTCATTAGTTTTCACTAGATATAGAATTTTGACCCAACTCTTTATGGAAACTCAGGCCTTTCTATCCTCCTCCTCTGTTCTTACTCTTGTTAGTAGGATTTGTACAATGGAACATGTTTTAACAGCAGATGTTATTACCTTTCTTTTGATTTTCTCCCAACACTGCATGTTTTTCCATTTTTCATTTGTTGAACAGAACAGCCAAGAAATTCCATTTTTTCATTAGGAAGAGTTACCCAGTGTTGGTAACTTCTTACCAGTACTCTTTGTTTATCCAGAAATTATCTTTTCTCATACAAAATGGATATTTGAAAGCACCCTGAGAGCTACATCATATTAACTATTCATAATGCAAAAAAAAAGACTCAGCTGTTTATAAAGCCTTATTCCATGATGACCACAGCAGGGCTTTCTAATGGAAATGTAGAACAAAATAGTGTCAGTATAACCTCTAAGCATTTTCTTGATTCAAATCCCCTCTAAAATTCACTTAACAATGAATGAACTGAAAGAGCAGAAAAACAGTCACCTAAAAAGAAATCAGCAGTGATTGAGGATGTATAAATTAGGGTTCTGGGGTGACCCACATCCCTTTTATGCTATTTAATATCTTCAAAGGTAGCATAGTGATGAGGAACGATAATAAAGGTGCTGCACAAATTGGCTTGGATCAGTGGTTAGGCTGTGACTATTTTAATTTGGCTATAGGAAATTGTATACAGTTGGAAAAGGGGAAAGTAAGCTACATAAAGATGACTGAATTTGGAAAACAGTAAATCCAGAAGTGAGTCTTGAAAGTTGAAACTAGATAAATTTAAGTTAGGATTAAGATAAATGTTTAAATGGGTTGTGTCTTCAAATTTGAAATAATATTCCAGGGAAAGCCATAAATTCTTCCTTGGCCACCTTGAAATCAACAAAAGCTCTATTTGGTATTTGTGCTTTAGTCCAATACAAAGTACTAAGCCTAGTAAACGAGCGACTAGGTGGTTTAGACAGGAGGTCTGACCTAGTCTCGTGCTCCTTCCAGTTAGTTTTTTTTGGGTTTTGTTTTTTTCCCTTAAAAAAAAGCTGGTACTAGAAGAATGAATATATTATTCTGAAAACCCATCTAACTCCAGGACTTATTACATTTGAGCATTGAGATTGCTATATGCATTGTTCTGCAATGGGTGAACTACTGCATCCCTCCCATCTCTGACCGTGCTATCACTCTGCATCTTCAGAAATATGTGGCTTAAGGACTTCAAGAGTCTGTCAGAACTCCATGCTCACAGAATTATCAAAAACAGTGCTCCATAATAGCACAGCTTCCCACCTCAAAAAGTCTCCAATGTCTAATGGCAAGAACTTTACACTCTTATATTAAAAAAGTGAAGCAAAACTTTTATTAGTTCAGCTGAGGATGCAAAGAGAAAACATAATTATATTTAAACATATAAGCAGGCAACAATTCACATGGAATTATTTTAAATGTGTGCAGCACCAGTTTAGTAAATTGTCTGGAATACAGTAAATATATATTAAGAACAAATACAATTATTGAACTGAAATCCTTCTTCCATAATTTGTCACCAAGAAAACAACAGAAAAAGTAAAAAGGAAAAAGAAATCCAAGAAACTTATCATTTCTTCACTGCACTTTGTCAAATACATCTTTCTAAAATCTTTTAATCCTCAAAGCAATAACACTTGCTTACTCTGGGTGTTAGTGTATAAATACTTGCAGCAAAGGTGAATTTTGTTGAGACTAACATTTACAAGGCCATGTACTGTCCTTGCTCTCTAGAAGAATTCTCTGATGTCAGTAGAAGTTAGATTGAAGGTCACTTATGGCTCAAATTGCTGTTGATGTTATATTGGAAGGATTTACTTCTACATTGTTAACCTTTGCTTTCAAAGTTTTATTTCTTGACCATGGGAAAAAAAAAAAAATCCAAGGCTGTTACTTTGAAATATAATGTACATGGTGTTAGGCTACAAAAGTCAGAAGTTATTCTTTAAAATATTACATTAATGTAAGGGAGTGGGGGGAACAAAACAAACAAAAAACCCCCACAAACCACTGAAGCAAGTCTCAAATGTGATTGACATCTATAAAAAAAAGCAATGGCTTTAATTTTGGTTTCAGACAAAGATAACAGGTAACAACATTTTGTAAATTTCTACAACTGGGCATAGCTTGTCTCCATTAATTATGGCAAAGCACATATACTAAAGCACCTTTTTACCTTTCATTTCATGGATTCTTGGATACAGTGCATTCTTGGATACAGTGCAATGTCACAAGGTATTCTGAAAATGTGACAGAGGTGTTGTCAAGTGACATGTTTTCAAAGAAACTAAAGCAAGCAGTAGTTGACACAGATCAGGAAGACCAATATGTCAGGATGGTGGAGGAAATTGGGAGGACAAGATTCCTAGAAATGTTGAATGCAGAGGCTGAGCACTGCTATACTAAAGGCTCTGTTTCACAGAAATACCTTTGGATATCTGTAGTAGTTGCTGCCTTGAAGTGCTTCTCTCACACTCCCTTTCTTGGAAATTCCCTTCCCACCCTCTCTGTTGGAGCTCAGCTATCTGTGGAGCAGCTGCTGAACTGCCAAATTTATAGCTAAGGACGTTAAGTTAAATCAGAACTTATTTGATACCCTCCTGTTCTACACTGCCTGTTGTGGCAGCTCAGACATATTTGGAAAGGAATATAAATAAATGCACAGAGGGCTGCCCTCAATAGGATTAGCTAAGTCACCAGCTCCCACAGCTGGTTTCAGATCCACATATGTGGGTAACATCGGAAAGATGGGTACACTCCACCTTCAAGTGCATCAGTAACATTTCATTCCCAGCTGTGACAGGCTGAACTTGTTATTCTTCATTAGAATATTCAGCATAGTTAAGCATGGTTTAGAATTGAATTTACAGGTTCTTGTAGCCCTTTTCTTTCTATTTTGTACATAAAAGCCCTGAGTCCTACATCTTTTCTTTGATTTACCCATTAATCCTTTTTTTTTAGTTTTGTTTTGAAAGGCAAGCATATCTGAAAAAAATGCCAAATTTCAGTCTATCTTCATGGAGTCAGTTGATCAATATAAATGGGAGAATGTGCTGTCTCAAGAGAAATGATCTCTGATAGGTGCCTTGAGATAAGCTATGGAAGCTGAATCAGCAAACCCTACTGCTGCTGTCCTAGTTGGATGTAAAGTGCATAAACAGAGAGCATAAGCATATGCTGGCTTTGGAGATAGTTCCCCCAGAAAGGAGTTAGCAGTAAACTCCTCCTTATATTTGCAGACAAAACCATTGGATAGTTCAAAGGTAAGAAAAAGTGAAAAATACCCTCACTTTAGCTCTTGCTTTACCTATAGATTTAGAAATGTTAGGAAAACTGTGTACAATATTAGTATTTACGGTAAACAGAGAAAAGGATACTATGCTGCCCTGTTCACCTGATGAAATGATAGCAATCAATGCATTAAAATCAAAACAGACATGCAATTAGGTTCTAGTTTCATAGTATGTCCCACAGTTTCAACCATGCACTGCATCCTAAATATGTATGCCAGAATTTAAAAATGAAACATTACCAGCTAATGTTTTTAGGATGTATTATAGAAAATGTCCAATATTCATGATGCAACAAGATTAGGTAGACCAAAGTAGAAGGCAGAAATTGCCTGGCCCCCTGTCATGGGGACAAAGAAGCATAACAAACATTAGGAATCTTCCTGGAAACATGTTACTTTTAACAACATAAACAGGCATGTGCATGAATTCCCCTAAAACACCCTAGCTCTGGGTGAATGTGAGAAAAACAGTGGATATATGAAGAGAAGACTAACAGCCATTGAGAACTGATGTTTTAATGCATTTTTCAAGCATCTGAGCCTTTAGAACTGACAGAAACATATATTGTCGCTCCTGATGTTTTATTTTGGAATTGGCAAGGGATGACAACAACAATGAAACAGCTGTGGCTCAAGCTAATGAATATTAATTTTCCAACACAAGCACTTGTGAATGTACATCCCTGTTTTTTGTTACATTGCTTTATGCATTATTATAATATATGTTTGAATAAGGCAATGACTAATACAGTATATGAAGACAGAATGGGAAGTATCTTTGAAATCCCAAACTACGAGATACAGGACAGAAACACAGCAAGGAATTCAAAGAAAAAAACTCTAGGGAAACACTATCATGCAGGTACTTCACCTGCTAATTATCCACCACACATGCAGATACTAATGTCATTTCAAGGGTAGCAGGGCTGTTCATCATGCATCAACTCTACTGCTCCAACAGCCTGCTTTCCTGACACAAGGTAACGTAGCATAACCAAATATGACAATTCACAACAGTGTATTTTAGCAAAGAACAGCATGAAAAAGCATCTCCATCTGAAAGACACTTCTAATCTGAAGGACTCCTGGATTTCAAACAGTGAAATGTCACTTGGCATTTTAGGAGGATGCATATGTATTCAGGCACACGTGAGAAGAACCAGTTGCAGACTGTGTGCTGGACTTCAAAAATTTGCAGTTAAGTTTATCTTTAGTACCTACCTACTACCTCTACCTACCTCAGATTTAAAGCAGAAAATTTACAGACAGAAACTTTAGAACTAAAGGGAATCTGATTGCAAATATTGACTGACTTAAAGGAACAAACAAGCATATATAAAAATTATTGCCAACTGATACATGTACAAATCACTTCTATTGAAAATAAAATACATTTTTAAAATCAATATTAAAGTTATATATAGCTAAGAAAGTTGTAGAAACTTTTTTCATTGCTTAGCTTAGTCAAACATTTTCCCACAACCAATTTGAAGTTGGCCAAATCCTTAAACATTGTAGTAATTTAGAAACAATTCCTGTATATTTTTAACTCAAATCACTGTAACTTCCCTGTCCTTCACTCTTTATTTAGAGAATCCTAACTGATGGGTAATTCTTACTCACATAAGAAATATAATTAATTTAGCTATAAGTCAACATGGAATTTGTATGGTTTTCCCTGTTCGCTTGCTTTTATGTAGTCCTCTACGATACTCTGTGCTCTCTGGCTGAAGAGGTTCCAGGGAAACCTTTGGGTCTAACACAGTAGCATGAATAAAATTAGAAACATCTGGTGAAAAGACACCTGACTGAACATGTGCAGCAAGCAGTGAAGTCTTTCCTGAGGAAATCGCTCTGTGAAGAAGGGTGCTCTCCACACTGTATTCCTTATCAGATAGCACTGATGGAGCCAAACTGCTTTAAATAACATTGGGGCTTTGCTGAATCAAAATTATTCTAATAAGGTGGCCAACTACCAAACAATCAAATACAACTGACATAATGCTGTTTGGGTAAATAGCTTCCATTTCCCTTATTAGATCTCACATTGTTTCTTCTTAAATTTACCCCCTGAAGACAGGGGATGTAACAGAGACATTCAGCAGTGATCAAAGGAGCAATGTTGGGCCATACGCTATTTCAGTGAAGAGGTTATGATTATAAAAAAGGGGGGGGGGGGAACCAGGTCTCTCCACCAATATGTTCTTGGCATACTTTCCTTTCTCTAACTTTTAGTTTTTTCCTGGAATCCTTTTTACATTATTACTCGTTCCCCCATTAAGTTGCATTGTTTCCCAGAAATGTTTATGAGACTCCCCTCAACAAGTCATTGAACTTCATTAGCCTGCTGTTTCACCCCTTTTCCAGTTTATTGATGAAAATGTTAATTAACACTGAAGACATTTCCAGATCGTTTGATACCTACTTTCCTGGGCCTGTATGGGAGATTTTTTACAGCATGTCAGGAATATATCCTGGAAAAAAAATTTCTGTCTTGGTAACAACATCATCAATAGTTAGAGGTCTACATTTAGTACAAGTGGACAGCCACAGTGTATGTTCAGTTTGATCATCACTGCTTTGATCTTATTGTGCTGTATCTCATTATTAACTTAAAATGCAGTATCATTTAGCATATGGTACATTAGGGCTTGCAGCAGAGAGAGAATACTCAGGACTATTTCCCCTTTAACGGTAGTACATTTGTAATATCCTGAAGGCACAGCAAAGAATCACATTCTATTGCAGCAGCGTAACATGGACCTGTCATCAATGCACACAATGGACTTGAATATAGACATTTTTGTCTGAAGTCAGCTGCAACAGTCATGGAAGGGCTGGAAGTTTGCAGGCAGTGATGCAGCCTTTCGGGATATAGGATGGTCATTGGGCAGTGTTACAAGGACAATACACCTCTCATCTTTTCTATCTAATTTTCTGCCTACTGATGATAATAGGAATTAAGAAAAAAAATCCTCTAAAACAAAGAACACCCCCCACCCTGCAGCTCTAAAAATAACACATGCAATGAATAGAGGCATTTGTTCATTAACTTCCTTTTCATCCAGTGCAATCTTCTCCCTTTGATATTGTAATTTGGATGAATTTATCATCACTAACATAGTTTTTAAGAACAGAAGAAAGAGTAAAAAATATTCTGCTGGTTATCCTGTTCTAAATACAGTGATGATTAGTAAGGTGTCACTGATGCCTTTCCACCATTTTACGTTTCGACAGAAGATCTTCTAGGTGCTGAAAGGTAATTCATTTCCAAGCTCTATCAGTCCTCAGTTTCTTGCCAAAATTTCCATAGAGACAATACACTATGGTGCTGGGTTTTATGACATGAATCTCTTCCACTAGTAACTAAACTGAGAGCACAAACCTATTTCACATAGGCCATCAGTCAGTCTTTAGAGAGTTAAACCTTTTGGTTACTGCTTTGCCGGCCTGGTCTGTAAGTAGTGATTCTAGGAAAAAGTTTTGCAATATCATTACCACCTCTCTGGGCCAGTCAGACTTCCATTCAAAATAAGCAGAAAATATTTCATATGAAAAAACCATTGATCAAGAATTCAGAAGAGCTAGATTTCTCATGTCTCTCAGCCAGCCACACCATAATTTTTATTTATCTTATCCATTACAAAGAGTAGTCATTCACACATTTCTATCAGCAACAGAATTACAGAAACAAACCCTGACCTTTACCAGAGGATACTGGCAACAGAAGGTTGCTTTCTAGACATTAAATATATTGAGATTCGTATCAGTAAAGACATATCCCCAATATTCTTTTTTGTCTTATGGGAAGCTGAACCATCTGCCAAAGCATCAGCTGGTATAAGCTGATGTAGCACAACTGATTTAAGAAAAAAAAATAATTAAAAATTCCAATTTGCAGCAGCAGAAGCTCCAACGTTTTGAATCAGCGTGTTTCTGTCTTCCTATAAATCTGTTGTTTCTATAATTACGAAGGCCATTGGCAGGACTGAACAAGATACAAGCCCACGCAATCAGATGTGATGCAGCTGAAGATCCTGAGGAAGCTGACTTTGATAGGGCATGGCTCTCAGGGACTTTCCTGATGACTGGAGAAAGGCATATAACCCATCTTCAAGAATAGCAAGAAGGACATTCTGGGGAATCTCAGTCTGTGGGAAAATTATGCAGCAAGTCCTCCTCAAAGCCATTTCTAGCCACAAGAAAAGAAACGAAAAGTGACAAGGAAAAGCCAAAGTCCAGCTGGTGGCCTATTGTTAGTGGCACCTCTCAGGGACTGATGTTTCATCACTAGGCCCAGTATTTCTCAAGGACTTTATTAAAAACCTGGATGGTGACCAAGAGAACACATTCTGCAAGTTTGCAGACGATACCAAAATGGGGGTAGGGGCTGATATATTGAGGGTTACTACCTTCTGTCTGGCACTTGTGAGACTACATTTTGTCCAGAGTTGGACTTGTCAGTACAAGACATTCATTGACACAATGGAGCAAGCGCAGCACAACCAGGATGATCAGGGGGCTGAAGCAAGAACATGGGTTTGTTTAGCCTTAAGAATATAGGAGCATGGAAGAACTCACTCCTGTCCCTATATTGCTGACAGCACTTGCCTCAGTGCTTCTGCTTTCAGAGCATGTTTTCACCATTAATCTTGGAGGATCTTGCCTAACTATGAGCTATTTTGGTATCCACAGCAGCATTCTGTCCATGAAGAGAAATACCACATTAAGGAGGAATAGCAGCAATTACAAACTGTGACTAAGTACACATGGCAGTGAGAAATTGTAATCCTTATACAAACTGCATGCAGAATATACTTATTATTGTAACTAATAATAAAGGCACATCCTCTGAAATGTAAATATAGTCTATCTTAAACTGTAATAAACTTAGGAAAATGCTATTCAGCCAAACTAGCATGTTATACGTCAGTCTTCACAGTTTCCAATAAAAGTGGACATTATCAGGAGTAGCCATTATTGCTTTTTAAATAGAATTGTGCTTAGCATTGTTTAACAGACGTATGATGATGATTATTATAGGCTGGGCAGGCTAAGCTAAATCTTATGTCTCACTGCTTCCATGCAAATTTACTTTAAAATTGTTATTGTAAGAGCCCTAACAGGAGCAATACCACAGAATCAGCAAGTCTCATCGCTGTTGCTATAACCAAATATATCCAGATGCTGGTACTGAAGCATGAAGATGTAGTAAGCGCTCATGTTTTAGCCCTTTCACAAAGGCACAAATGAGATGAGATCATTCAGGAGAAACCTATTGCCTGCACCGAGCTGAAACGATCACTCACTGCCTCGCAGGTTGTGGATGCGGGATTTGCAGACAGCACAGGGACCCCAGCACTCTCAGGAAGGCGGCAGCCATCTGATTTCATTAGCTGCTGTCGTCCAGCAGGGCCAAAGCTGCTGGACAATTCAAGTTTCTTTCACATTATGAAGACTTTTTTATTTCTATCCAAGAGTACTGCAGACAAAACTATAAAGGGTAGGACTATTAATGAATAAGCCTTAAAGGAAGCGGCTTGTAACTCACAGCCTCACAGGTTTGGAAACTGTCTAAGCTTTAATTTTAAACTTTATATAATCTCAAATATAGACCACTTCAAGATTTCTTAGTACTTGAATTGGGCCACTGCCACAGTAAGCTTTCTTGTAGATGAAATGGAGAAATGAAAAGCTGATATTTCCTTTG
Organism: Haliaeetus albicilla; assembly: GCF_947461875.1. NCBI lineage: Eukaryota > Metazoa > Chordata > Aves > Accipitriformes > Accipitridae > Haliaeetus > Haliaeetus albicilla. The sequence continues at coordinate 10,940,458 of NC_091505.1, forward strand.
TTTAGCAGAAGTTTTTACTCACTCAAAAATAGGTCTTTGCATCTGAATAACCTCAGAAAGTAAATATTCATAAAACAAAGTACTGAATGTATTAATTCCATTGGAAACCTGAAACCATCCATATCTAATATGTACAGCTGATTTTGGGTAATGCAAATCAACTTGCATTAAAAAAGGGAGAAAAAAGACATTTTGGCCTCATACATGATTTTTCTTCTACATTAATCACTGGTCTACTTCAGTTTCAAATTTGAGAAGTTGGACAGAAAACTGAATACCACAGGAAGAGTTTGTTACCTTTTACTGCTGTTAGCACTTACCAAGTAATCTGTGGCTCAAATTGTTCTGTTATGGTCTGCTCACTGGATCTTACCCAGTCATTTTCATTGTAAAGTATGACATTTTGGCCATTTATTCACTTTTTTTTCTTTTTTTTTCTTTTTTTTTTTAATAATGTTCAAATGAGCATCTTGAACAAATCAACAGCCTTTTATCTTCTGTAGGAAGAGTAGTTCAGTGCAGTCACACATACAAACTTGAGGACAATGACAAGTTTGTTCCAATATTTTTGTCCCACCTCTTTCAGAAATAGATAGTTTTCAGTTACTATTTAGCCTGCCAGACAATCAAAATGAAAATGATTCTCACTTACAAGGCTTTCCCTGGGTTTGAAAATCCTATTTTTTAGAAGTGTGGTTTTGATTTATACCTTAAAACCTGCAAATATAGGAAAATACGAGGCTAATTTTTAATTTAAATAAGGATACTTTAGCTGCATTACCTTAGCTGATAAATAAACCTTTAGAAACCTGGATATGTGACCATTCAGACTGTTCTGATAAGTGCCTTATTGCATAATCCTTACCTGAATATTGTGCAATAACTCTAATCCTGACAAAGTAGCACAACATGTAATTTTACACAAACATCACTTTCTAGTCATTCTTCACACCACTGTGAAGTCCTAAGATCAAACCCAGCCCACTCAATCTGCAAAACTAGAACAAGAGTATATGCTACGCCAGAGCAGAGAACACAGAAAGGGGACCAGAATGCCCCCAGCTCTCTGGCAGGTGCTCCGCAAACGATGTACCCGGGCTACCAAGGGAAGCAAGGGCCAGAACCCTTTCTGTGAGAGCATCGGTCGGCCACGGAGGGTTTCCTTCTCCTCCGTGCTGAGGTGCTCCAGGCACAGGAGAGCTGGATCGTGGAGTGTAATAGTTGAGACGACATTCATTACTTCCTACCATAACAACAGAACATTTTGCTTTCCACCCCGAGGGTCGTAATTCTCAGTTATTGCCGAGCTGAGACTTCTGCTGCAAGTGTTTAGAAATATTGCTTACATATAATGGATTTTGATACATTAGTGAGGCTCCTCTGGGACTCCCAACAATAGAGCATGCCCTCTAGCAATTCCCAACAGCTTAGCAGACCTACACATGCTACAGTTTGCGGTGTTTTATTCTTATCTCACCCCTGTGTGGCCTAAAATTAGTGCATTGCTACAAGGAAATCTGGCAGCTCCAACTGTAGATAGCTATGCTGCAAGTGAGGACACCTTTACTCTGTGGGGTGGTGGTTCCTTCCACAAGCTTGAAGAGGGCTGTCAGACAGAGCTCTACTCTTGCCGTGATGCAGTTTCCTCCCTGATCACTGCTGCCCTTAGCTACACAGTGCAGAAGAGCAAGACTGACACATCTCTTGACTGACAGTTTACCTTCAGACTCCTGGATATCACCATTTAGCTGCTTCTTGAACACAGTGGTAAATCCCATCATTACCTCCTGAATTCAAGGAGTCTGAAGGGGAAATCCTCCCCTCCATCTTCTAAAGATCACATCAGAGCTACACAAGACACAGGAGAGACAGATGAGAAAAGGATACCCCCATAAATTTGATTTCTATTCAATCTGCAAGATATCAACTAGTGCTGTGTCAGTTGCAGGGGAGTGCAGCAGGCAGGAAAGAAAGCACAACCTGAAACTCAGTTGAAAGACTCTGGCACAACAATGATTATGTTTTATTGCCACTGGAATTCTGTTCCGATTTTGGTTTTGTTTTACTTTGGGAAGCTGCTCTTGCATATTGGAAAGTGAACATGGTATGAACACTTGCTTTCTTGCCCTTCCACTATGTGAAGGTCTCCCACATCTCTTCCTTTCTGGAAAACATTTTAAAGCAAAAGTGCTTGTCCTGGTTTCAGCTGGGATAGAGTTAATTGTCTTCCTAGTAGCTGGTACAGTGCTGTGTTTTGAGTTCAGTATGAGAAGAATGTTGATAACACACTGATGTTTTCAGTTGTTGCTCAGTAGTGTTTAGACTAAAGTCAAGGATTTTTCAGCTTCTCATGCCCAGCCAGCGAGAAAGCTGGAGGGGCACAAGGAGTTGGCACAGGACACAGCCAGGACAGCTGACCCAAACTGGCCAACGAGGTATTCCATACCATGTGACGTCACATCTAGTATATAAGCTGGGGGGAGTGGGGGAGGGGATTGCTGCTCCAGGACTAGCTGGGTGTTGATCAGCGGGTGGTGAGCAATTGCCCTGCGCATCATTTGTACATTCCAATCCCTTTATTATTACTGTTGTCATTTTATTAGTGTTATCATTATCATTATTAGTTCCTTCTTTTCTGTTCTATTAAACCATTCTTATCTCAACCCAGGAGTTTTACTTCTTTTCCTGATTTTCTCCCCCATCCCACTGGGTGGGGGGGAGTGAGTGAGCGGCTGCGTGGTGCTTAGTTGCTGGCTGGGGTTAAACCACGACAGTGCTATAGCACTCTTCCCAAGAGGCACAGTTCTCCTTTGTCAAAATATGTGCAGAGTATTTTTTCCAAGGTTAGTGAATGGAACATGACCTACAACATCTGCTAATGGCTGGAAACCTACTGTGCCTCTGAATTAGATTCCTATGACAGACGAGGTGTGTCTGCCAGGAAAGAGGCTTTTAAAATGGGCCATATATTATTTTTTAATTTACAGAGGTAACATACACAGCTCTTCAGATATATTTTAGGAATTTTTTTCAGGAAAGGAAGAGCAAGAGGTGACATAGGCACAGAGAGGATGAAAAGCACAGGGAAAAGAGTCCCCATGACTATTTCACTATCTACATTCACCATCACACCCTAGCAGGATCTGGCCTTTGCAACAAGACTGGTGCTAAAAGGCTGTTCAATCCCTGAGTCTTGAACAACTCTACCTCCTTTGGTGGGCTCAGAATACTGCCTTTCTCCACTCAATCTTCAAGGCTACTTCAAATTTTCAAACCTGTTCAGTCAGTAAAGTAGAAAAAAATTAAAGCAATTTAATAGAACATTTGCCAGGACTCCAAGAAGCCCCCAGCCTGCTGCAGTTCACAGTACAGGCAGAAGAAGATTGTTTTGCTTTGGAAGTTTTGGTACATGTTGCCACAATTACATAGCATGGGATTTTCACCAAAAAACCCTTGAACTCTAAACAAAAAACAGGCCCCTAACATGCATGCATGTATACATACAGAGTGCATTTCTGAGGGTGGCAGTAGAATTTGCTGATTGGGATTTGTAAAAACAAACAAACAAAAAAAACCCCTCCCTCCCTAAATAGGTTCCTAAAGATTTGTATGCAGAATCCTGTCAGCTTCAGTCATAAGTAAAAACTGAGTGAGAGACAGACACAACCTTAACAAAAGAATAGCCCTCATTCCAAAATGATCATTATGAGAGATCACAAGATGCCCTACACATAGATATTAGGGATACAAGAAAGAACATTCCTAGAAAATCATGGGGAAAAAATGACACGATCAATCTTTAATTTTAACCAAACACTCAAAGTCATGCACTACTTCAAGTCTTCCTGTTCTTCCAGCCTTAGCGCCCAGTGTCCCAGTCTCAACCCTCTCTTGTAGAGACTCAATCTTGCCAAGGTGTAGCAATCTCATGTTCTACAAATATAAAGAGATGACTCCCATGCTCATTTCCATTTCCATCTCCCATGTCCGTACCAACAGAAGTGCATCTGCAATTTCTAGTAGTTCTATTAATTTGGATTTCTAGAACAAGCAGAAGATACGGCACATAACATAATATATATTTGAAACTAAGGGTTCTAAAGTTTGATTTTTCAGCTGAAGTAATAATTTCCATGCACAGCTGTTTGGCCTCTGAACATCTTAATTAAAACCTTTTGGGAGGATAATAATATTTGCCATTCAATCGAATATTGGACAATTTTACAGCTGATACCGAATGTTATAGACTTGAGTTTTAAAGCATCACTGGCAGTAATGACATTAAAGACAGAACTGATCTAAAAATCTCGGGTAATAAGTTTCTCTTGCTCTCATTACCAAAGTGGAAATATTTTTATAAACCAGTGTGGGACTTTTTTCTAATGTCAATATAAAAGCTAGTTCATGTGCAGTCTAGCTGAAATTTAGTGAAACCTGGGCATTAAACTCTGCATGAGCAATTCTACACACCTGCTATGGAAAACGATTTTTTTTAAAACAATGGCATTCTGAAGTCTATCAAGCCCTGCTACCTTCAACACAAACCACCAATATGAGGGTAGCTTAACACAGAAAATACAAGCTGTCAGTAATACCCAGACTAATTGCACTATGTAAGGATGGAATTCTTCATTAATGTGCCTACTTTTCAATACATCCTCAAAAAAATTAAAGAAAGCTTTTAATTATTATACAATTTGCATAACACAAAACACATATACCAAAGCTTTTTAAAACCTGAACATGATATAGCTTAAGGGATGAATCAGTGAAATTAAAACTTTGGTTTCATAATGTTCTTTGAGAGCCTCCTTACTCCAGGCTCCGGAGTATTTGTTTCAAAGTGCTGCCAGGGCAGCACTTCCCAGAGCACCTTTCCCCACCTTCACCCAGCCCATCTTAGATGGGGAGGTAAAGGATCTAGCAGGGCAGACCTACTGTAAGACAGACCTTGGGGGAAAACATCCTTCTGACCTCAGCAGAAGGCTAATTTAATGTCCTGTATGTTGCCTTTCCCTATCAAGGCAAAGCTAAAAGGAACATTACAGGGGTTTATGGATTCTTTCAAATACCTCTGCAGCAAGCTGGTGCTGCAGAAGTCTCCTAACACCTGGACTAGTGTCTCAATTGTAATTCCAGCAGTGTGTTGGTTTTTTGTGGTTTTTTTGTTGTTTTTTTGTTGTGTTTTTTTTTATTTGTTTTTTTTGTGTGTTTTTTGTTGTTGTTGGGGTTTTTTTGTCTTTTCCATATATAACAGACACTATGCTTAGCTGTTTTGTACTCAAAGATTTTATTTCTGGTGGTAAGTACTTAGTCATCTAATACAAAACAGAAATTAGCTTTCAAAGTTAAGAAGAAAGCCTACTATATTTGTGGTTGGTTGGCTTTTTTTGGTTAACATTTGCAGATGATTTAAAATCTAGATAAAGCTGTTATCTAGAGCAACAGCAAAACAATTAATGTAAACCCACATTGGTTAATTATTTCTGTGAATAAATGAATGACTCAATACTTCAAAGTCATACAAGTAACCTTCCTGTAGCCCAGTTCTTATTGTCAAGAAGTAAGAAGAAATAAACTGCTGCTGTTTTAGAAAACGAGGACAGAAATCCTCAAGGCCTCAATTCTGCAATTAGATGCATAATATTGGAGGCCTGTGTCTCTGGAGAATCCCACTACTTTGAAATAAGAGTTTCAATTGACTGCCATGGGGTACCAGACTAGTGTGGAGGGTCTGTCTCCATCAGAAGACTTGATGAACAGGACATACTTGAATCACTATAATTTGCAAAGTTTTATATCCAGTTTAAATCAAGTAGATGGACTTTAAATTTCTGCCATAAAGAAAAAGTCAAGATACTGTTAATGAACAGGAAAAACAAAGACAGCATCCTAGTTTCGTGCTCTGCAATAGGAAGAATTTCCTCACTTTCTGCATACTCGTTTTTACCTTCCGAAATTAAATTGTCATTTGCTGGAAGAAAAACAAAACAAACCCACAACCTTTTCTGCCTTCTGTATAACATGCACTTTGAATGTTATCACCATTGAAAGCCCAGGGAAGTGTCTGTTCCTTCCCACAGTGAACTTAGTCAGCATTACACGCTGCTGTATGCATGGACTCCATGCAACCAAGGACCACAAGAGAATCTAGATACACTGTAGATATTAAAATCTGCCATTTGAATTGCAGCATAGAATATCTCAAGTTGGAGGGGACCCATAAAGATCATCGAGTCCAACTGCCTGCTCCTTGCAGGACTACCTAAAACTAAACCATATGACAAGGAGTGTCATCCAGATGCTCCTTGAACTCTGGCAGGCTGGGTGCTGTGACCACTTCTCTGGGGAGCCTGTTCCAGTGACTGACCACCCTCTTAGTAAAGAACCTTTTCCCAATGTCCAGTCTGAACTTCCCCTGATGCAGCTCCATTCCATTCCCTCATGTCTTATTGCTGGTCACCAGCAGGAATGGGACAAGGCCCACATAGTGGAAATACTTATCAGGGTTTTTTTCTCTTTTGTTTTTTGGGGTTTTTTTGGGGGTTCTTTTTGTGTTTTTTTTTAAGAGCTCCTCTTTGCCCATTGTGTAGGCACAGAACTTGTTTCACTGTATGCTACGAAAAGAGCTTCTGAGTTTTCTCTAGGGTGAAAATCTTCCTTCCCATTTTTAATTTCACGCATTGGAAAGATAAAGCGTGATGTTACGCATACATTTTAAGATGCAAGACTGAGGCAAGGAGCATTAAGTGTTTAGTGGCTTTGAAACAATCAGTAGCTTGAGCTGCTTAAGCTATCATTGCCAGAAAATGTAGCTTCTTATACTACGTTTTGGGCAAACGCTAATAGAGCTAGGCTTATCTGGTGAACAAAGGCTTTCGTGTATGTAAGCAACGCTGGTGCAGAAGCAATGGGCCTGTGCTAACAGGCATCTTGTGCAAGCAAGATACTGGAGCAGGCACAACACAGTGTTAATACGACTGTTTGCGTCCGGACCAGAGATCATGTACGTCTGGCTGGGTCTAAGCTCCTCTTTGCCTGCAGGTGATAACTCTGAGGACATCCACAGAGCCTGAATGTTCTGAAAACGGCACTTACAGAGAATCTGCAGGCCCGCCTAATGAGGACTGCACACAATAAGGCCACCCTAGCATTGCATGGAAGGGAAAATAATATCTCTACATATTTGTATTATCTTAATCATAGGACTGTCCTTTTTTCCTTCTACAATCTCCTGCTCCATATACTATTTATCTTCCACTTTCTGCAAGTGAGACGGGAGACATTAATATGAAAAAAACCCACCCTAAAAAACAAACAGCCCCAACAATACTTAAACTGAGAGGAAAAATCTTGCAGTCTTTTTTTTTTAAAAAAAACCAAAGATTAGCTACCTGAGAAATGCAATTAATCTTTCCCTGATTGTTTTGTTTTGACGTTCGTAGCAGCTCTTTTTAAACTGAAGCCCAGCATGTATATGTCCTCTATGGAACAACAGGTTGTTTGCAGGTATTTTCTCAGAAAAAATTTACCATCTAGGAAGCTAACATAAAAAGGCAAGAACTTTGCACTTTTCCATTTCTCAGAGAATTGGAAGGAGACCACAAACCCACCAATTTCTGGCTAAAAGAATAAAGTATTATTTTTAATTTAAAGGGAATTATTCTGGACTTTGATAAATCACCTTCATAAGAAGGTTTAAATTAAAACAAAGTAAAAGGGGGCCCTCAAATGGCATTTGTTGAGAGAGAGACTGACACTGAATTTGAAGAGATTAAATTCAGATTACTATAGGTCCATATGCTAATTATGATATTCAGATTAACTATAAAATCCCAAAGCATAATCAGGCTTCCTTATTTCAAAGTCGTGTCCTCTAAGTTGCCTGATTCAGGTTTTATAAATAAGCTCACGTTGCTAATTCTAGTAAATGAAAAGAGCTTTGCCCACTGCACTGGAAGTAACTAAGGGATCAGTCAATACTTGTGAGTGGGAATACTAGAAATTAGCCTTGAGCGGAGCAAAGAAAAAAGCATGTAAAATCTTAAAGGAGCTCTTGATCCTTCAGTGTCTCATGCATCAAGCAAGAAGGATACCCTACTGATAGGATACTATCAGGCAAAACACAAAACTGCATAAGCAGGGCTCTCCTTGAAATCTGGACTAGAGAACCTGAGTGCTACTTAAGGACTAAACAGTACAGGTGACTAAAAATTAATTTCTTCAGAGAGGCTAATTTTTACACTAAAATGCTGTCATAGAGATATTATATATAAAATAAATGCAATTAAATACATATTTAAAATTAAAACATGCTGAATTAAACCAATTAATTTTCCATACTAAAACTCTGACAAAAGTTAAATGTTTGATTGCTCACAGACATTGAAGGCTTGCTTTATGCTAGTTAATACAGAGATTTTCTGGGATTCTTATTAATTTAAGACAAAAGAGAATCTTCCTGAACTAACAACATGGGGTAAAAAAGATTTTGTCCTTCAAAAGATAACTAGGAGAAGCTGGGCAACATATTGGGTCACCACAGTATAGTAGATGAATATATAGTACTTCCAGTACTCAAGGGAATAACTAAGGCAGGAGACCTTGAGAGGAGAATATTTCTACCTAATTTAGATTCCAGAACAGAATTTCAGCTGCTTATCAGCCACCAGGTAAGCTTCTATCTCTTCAGAAGAATACAACCCTCTTGCCTACTATGCTCTAAACAATTACAGGTCATACACAATCTCAGTTTCTTCCCGAGATTGATTTACTTAACTGTAAGCTGTTATACTTTTCCCCCTTTCCTCCATCCATCATAGAAATTACAAAATTTAATTACTGCTTTGAAAGTTATTTTTTTGGGCCCCTGCATAGTTATGTTCAACAATACAGGAGTACAATCAACAGCAATTTCCTTCTGTGAGAGTACATTTCAGAAGCTGTTCCAGAAAGCAATCAGGTAGACCTTATGTAGTTCTGCCACTTCTTGAACTTCTAGAAAAAGGCTTTTTTCATTTCTCCTTGATCTCTGTCACTGGACATATTCACAAAGTTGTCCAATTTTTTTAATCAAAATTGAAACCCCAGTATTTTTTCAACAAACAGTTCCTTTCCATAGCAGAGATTTTTCAAAACTCTGGGTGTGCTTTGGAACCTCTGCCACTGGGCATTACTGCAGTTCCAGTTTCCTTGTATCTTCCACGAATTGGTGGGTTTCTCCTTCCAGTCAGGGATACTTATTGTATGTTGGCTTTGCCCTTCAAGTCCAAATTCCTAATGGAAGGGCTACCTAATCAGGTAACCCAAGTTGCAGAAGACAAAAGAAATATTATTTCACAACTTAGTTGCACAATTCCTAAATACTAGAATGGGGCACTTCACAAATTATATTTCTAGTGTCAATGGGTCTACTTTTAGTTTTACATAGCAAATGAGGTTACTAGGAAAATCTCATCTTTCTTATTTACCAAATAAATTCATTTTAAGGCACTCCAAGTCTTATCACAAAATTCTTCCTTAAAATATCAGCACAACTTGGAGCCCTCAAGGGGGCCACAATCCACTGAAATTTCTGTCCTTATTCCCAAATAATAGCACAAAGATCTGAGCACAGTGATCTGGGCTCTGTGCAAGGGTGGGAGGAATCAAAACAAACATTCATATGGTATTTTAAAGAGGAACTAGAATAGAAAAAAGGATTTAAAGAAGAAATTAATTGGAATAAATATTGAATATACATAACTTTTCACTGTACCAAACAAGCAAGCACACTAAAGGTTGTATCTTTCTGGTTTCTAACAGAATTGCACTGAAGCAGGTCACCATATCTGACAGTAAGCACTTTGTACTATCTTGTGAAGACACTGCTGATCACTGTGTGGTCAGAATTGTCCTTCTCATTTTATTTAACAACTGGAATACTGTGGCTTTTTCAATCTATGAATATTTTTTTAAATAAAATACCCCCAGGAGCTAGATAAAGATAAATTTATTAGTAGCAGAACTTCACTGCAAAATACATCATTACATTTGGTATTTAGACTCTCTTTAGCCCCTGGTTACAAAACATGCATAACATCCTTTGCCTCTAATCACACGCCAGAGTGGCAAAAATCCAAAACATCAGGAACATGCTACAAGCTCATTATTTCTCCAAATAAAAATAGTGTGAAAATACACAGCTATCTTCACTCAGTCTACAGTTAAATCCTTTTATGGACTGCAAACCTGACTTATATTAATGTGTCCTTTGAACTGGGACAGTTAGTGCTATTAACAATAAATAACAGATTCCTGTAAGTTCTAAGCATTTGCTACTAGTCATGAAAGTGGTGATTAAATTTGGCTTAGCATTCATTAACCTGGCATAATGAATAGAGACAAATGCAGGGAGAACATTTCATTAGCTGCAGTTGAGCTTCAGATAATGTTGTGGCCAGTCGAGCAGCTTGCCCACCTCCTTCTTCTCCAAGGCCAGAGCTCTCCTTTGGAGCAATTCTGAGGAGAAACAGTTTCCCAGACAAAGCCTACAAATTGTTCTCAAGCTGTCTGACCTTCCTCTGGAGTCACTCACAGCTAATTAATACTTGGTCCATTTGTCATCTTGTCCGTTCATCCCTCAAATAATCAATTTCCTTAAAAAGGATGTGTTCTAGCACAGGGTGACAAAGCCTGCACCTCACCCATGCTACTCTTTAGGAGGTGCAGCCCACTCAGACTTGGTCTCAATGTCAGTAGTTGTTGTTCTTTAAGAGCAAATATTGTAGAAACTGCAGGAATTTGGGATCTGCACACACAAAACATGCAGCTTAGTGTAAAGGAACAGCCAACATCTTTCTGGCAACGCTGCTATAAATTTCAGATTCATCAGTTTGCAGATGACAGCACGGAGTCCACAGAGACATCTTTTAAATAGTTCAATATAGAAGAGAGGTGAATTATTATCAGTATTCCTTTACAAGTGTAAAAAATAAAATTTTAAATTGAACAGTTGACAGGATCTTTTTCTTTGATGTCATGGCAGGATTATCAAAGGCTACTTGAAATGCTGATATGGAAAAAAGCCTCTGGAAGGTATACAGGGGAAATCCTCACTGCCTAAGATAATGTCATGGGTTAACCCCGTTAGGCAGCTCAGCCCCACACAGCTGCTCGCTCTCTCCCCCCTGGTGTGATGGGGGAGAGAATCAGAGGAGTAGAAGTGAGAAAACCCATGGGTTGAAGGAAGGACAGTTTGATAGGTAAAGCAAAAGCCACACAGGCAAGCAAAGCAAAAGGAGGCATTCATTCCCCATTTCCCATGGGCAGGCGGGTGTTCAGCCATCTCCAGGAAAGCAGGGCTCCAGCACGTATAATGGTGACTTGGGAAGACAAAGACCATCTCTCTGAATGTCCCCCCTTCCTTCTTCTTCCTCCAGCTTTCTACACTAAGCATGATGTCCTATGGTCATATGTCCTGTGCAATACCCTTTTGGTCGGTCGGGGTCAGCTGTCCCGGCTGTGTCCCCCCCCAACTCCTTGTGCCCCCCCAGCCTCCTCGCTGGTGGGGTGGGGTGAGAAGCAGAAAAGCCCTTGGCTCTGGGTGAGCACTGCTCAGCAACAGCTAAAACATCCCTCTGTTATCAACATTGTTTCCAGCACAAATCCAAAATGTAGCCTCATAGTAGCTACTGTGAAGAAAATTAACTCTATCCCAGCCAAAACCAGCACAGGTAATATTATGATGACGTATACTATTAAATAGCTTAAGAAGAGTGATGATGGGGATTACACATTACTTGAGAAGGGCTGAGCCAGGATTCAACCAGGCTAGCAAAACATAAAACTCATGCAGGCTTCATGAAAAGCACTATTAATTCCAGTGCAAGATAAAAATTAACTGAAGTCCTCATCAAGACAATAGTCAGTCTAGAAGAGTGCCGTACCTGCAGGCACACGCAGGTAATTCTTTACAGAACTTTACAACCTTCACCCACTACTATTGCAGTACATCTGGAGATAGAGGCAAAACTTCAGCAATTGCAAGTCTTTGTGAAGCTATTCAGTGCTAACCATATCAAACAGAACATCACTCTCGTACCTGAGAGGAGAAAAAAAATGGGGCTGTCCAAACCTATAGCAATTTCAAGCCTAGTATTAACCCAATATTGCCTGTGGGTTAGTATAATAGAGCACAGATTTGTCTCATTAGACTGTCACAAACATTTCTAGCATAAACTTCTACAGAAGCAAATGTTAAAGGAAGTGAGTACTGTTGCCCATGACTAGACAGACACCTTCTATATCATCCTTAATTTCTTCCTTCTCCTCCTTTCTGTATCCTGCCTCTTCCTCAACTGTGCAGGTCCAAGAGTAAAATAGCATTCCTTAAAAGCAGAACAGAAAGCTTTTCTCTGGTCTATTGTGCTGTACTGTACTTTAATTCAGGCATTTGAGGCAATGCACAACTAAGAAAGCAGTGTGGAAAAGGGACTGGAGCCAATAGGCATTGAAGTTACGCTGACATAGTTGCCAGCAAGGATATCTGTGAAATGATGGCCTCACTCTGGCTGCCCTTAGCAGTTAACTAATATTTCAGTGGAGCAAATGAGTTACAGCTGTATGCACCACTGACATGCTAGGGAAGCAAACTAATTGGGCAATCCAGTCATTAAACTCACTAATCATGTTCAACTGAAACATTCCCACAATGAGTTTGGAAAATACTACACTGAAACTTGTGCCTCAACTCAAGTTTCTAGAAATGCAGCTCTATATTCTATATCATATTGCTAGACTGGTCCAAGCTACTCCAGTTATTTCCAGGAAGATTTTGCATTTTGAATAAACATTTTCTCAAAGATTTCTACATCAAGTAGCTAAAACTTCTTCATAGTTTTAACTCTGCACCTAAGCACAGGCTTTTCTGTTCAAATAGCTATTAGAGACCTAGACAACTCGCTAACAGAAGCAGATGTCAGCTTGCAGCTATTAGCAACAGGGCAGGATTAAGACGAACATACATTTGCATATTAAAGATTTTACAGCATCCTTTTTCTTGGCAGTAAGATTTTGCTTTTGCAAATACCATTGACAGAAGAAATATCTACCAACCCAGTAAGAATCCTATGAACAATATCCCATATGCCAAGAGAATGACATCTAAACTGAGGAAAAATTCACATATTCCCATTAAGACAAAATTAGCTATAACCAGAGGTTAATGAAATAATACAATCACTTCCTTTCACAGCTTCTCCTGAGAGTTAACAGGATTTTATTTCAGAGGAAATAGAGAAAGAAATGTATATGTTACTCTCTTCGCCTTCCACTGTACATTTGGGTTTGGAAAGACTGGACATTACTACATGGAGGAGATTTTATTAGGCAATGTTAGAGAGAGCTTGAAACATTAGTAATAAAGTTTATGCCCTTTCTAGCTTCCTATTCTCTTTTTAAAGTAGAATGATGGGAAGAAAATGTCAGCTGAAGACCTGTTTCATTTAGGTTAGCCTGTACTGAACATTTAGGTGTAATCTGAGTAACTCCAGCACAGAACATTATTTATGCGACAGCTGCAGTCAGAGGCTGAACCAAAACTGTATCACGCTATGTCCTCTACCATCATAACGTGAGATAAAATAGTCTCTGTCTAGAGAGTTTACAGTCTAAATTTGGGCTATAATCTTGCATAAGTCTTTGGATATTTTAAAAAAGGAAATAGTCCAACTGGTTGCAATGGAACTTCTTGGGTACATCTCTGTTGCACCAAGGAGCCTGGTATTACCACAGGTAAGTTAATACTCTGAAAAAAGTGGGTGAGCCTTCCTTACACAGCACTCAACTCAAGCTAGTTGGCATGCTTTGCTGTCCTCCTTCCGAGGCCAGGCTAGCATCCACAGGGACACCAGACTGGAGATGTGTCATCTTGCTGGCTTTGTTTCTTGTCATGGTTTAACCCCAGCCAGCAACTAAGGACCACACAGCCGCTCACTCACTCCCCTCCCAGCCAGTGGGATGGGGAAGAGAATCAGAAGGAAAAAGATAAAACTCATGGATTGAGATAAGAGTTTAATAGAACAGAAAGGAAGAAACTAAGAATGATAATAATAACAATAATAAAATGACAAAAATAATAAAAGTATTGGAATATTCAAAACAAGTGATGCACAGTGCAATCGCTCACCACCCACCAACCAGTGCCCAGTTAGTTCCTGAGCCGCACTCCCCTCAAGCCAACTCCCCCCAGTTTATATACCAGGCATGACGTCACTTGGTATGGAATACCGCTTTGGCCAGTTGGGGTCAGCTGTCCTGGCTGTGTCCCCTCCCAACTTCTTGTGCCCCTCCAGCCTTCTCGCTGGCTGGGCATGAGAAGCTGAAAAATCCTTGACTTTAGACTAAACACTGCTTAACAACAACTGAAAACGTCAGTGTGTTATCAACATTCTTCTCATACTGAATCCAAGACATAACGCTATACCAGCTACTAGAAAGAAAATTAACTCTATACCAGCCGAAGCCAGGACATATTTAAACAGAGAGTTTGTGTAAGTGCTGTTCATGTGTACTTGTACTTGTGTGATCAAAGATAGTCATAGTTCCCTAGAGTGCTTCAGGCAATAGGCTAAATGTATGTTGTCCCTGCAACCCCCAACAGAAGTGTAAGACATCGTTGTGGCAGTCAGTCAAAAATGATTGAGTACATATGGATAAAGTGCTGCTGCATTATTCCTAGGCAATTGTACAATTTGCATAGCTGACAGGCTATGCCTGTTTTATGGATGTAACAGACAAATGACTGATGAGAACAGATGGACAGCCATGTTGCCACACACAGGTGAGAACAATCTGAATTCAAGAATAAGCATCATGGATTTCAAGGAGAGCATGTTTGTATACTTCTAACCTCTAGAAAAGGCACATTAAATTCAACGCAAGTTCCATCAAATTAAGTAAGGGTTGGAGGTTTGAAAATCTTGTCTTTTTCCTGGAGGGAACAAAGCAGAAAAAACATACAACATTTCTCAATAGTCAAAGTTCCCAAAACATTATTTTCTGATCATCTGATTATGTATCAGATGAAAATTGTAGTTCAGGAAAAATCATCAATGACATCCTATGGCTGTAACAAAACTGAATATATCTAACAACTTTCATACTCTATTATTCCAAATCTGGAATGGTTATCCTGCAGGACCCAAGATAGCTGAGGAAACATATACAATATATATTCAAGAGTCTCAGCAGATGCAAGTAGTATTCATTATGATTCTCAATGCCCAATGATTAATTTTGTAGCAAACAGGTCAATCTGCAGACTATTTACAGAGGAATCCTTTACTTCCTACAGCTTCTACCATGCAAGTATTTGTAAGCCATTATTTTGTTTTTCTGCCAAGGATTGTTTTTCCCCTCCTCTCATAATTTTTAAAAAGCCATGCGTCGTTTACACAGATAAAACAAAATGCTCATCTTCAACATATTTCTCCATTTTTATTTTAAAATTAAGAGTTGAATAATAAATGGCAATACCTACACCACAAAAAAACACAAAAAGTATTACTTTCCCATTAGGACTAAATTTCTGAACCTTTTATCTTCTGCTGATAAAGGAAGTTACCATGTCCAGTGATAAAGTCAATGATTCTAAGAGGTATTAAAGTCAGTTTTATTTTTACATGCAGTCTTTTACATGTTAAAAAAAAAGCTTTTAATTTCAACTGGACTGTAACTTTAAAAGGGTGGATGCTGCACCTCTTGCAAGAAATTGTTTTCCTTCAGTGTTTACAGAAGCCTGACGTGGTCAAGGAACTACTCAGACTGATTAAAAGCAAGCTGCTAATAATTAACTACTCACAGATGTCTCCTGCAAATCTGACATGACTTTGATTTGTATGCCAAAATAGACATATTCTGGCAGGACACCTATGAATCATTTCTATTGTCAACTGCTTGAAACTTTAGAGTTGTTATATTTAATAGTCTTATAGGAAAATGGAGACTGAACACAGTTATTATCCACTGACTGTACATACTGTAAACACTTAGATTTTCCTCACTTTGTTCAGTCTACAGATTGAGTTTAAAGAAAAAAAAAAAAAAAAGTAGCTTGGGCACAGCAGTAAATCCCAAAAAGCTAACCTGAGAAAGGTCAATTTTTTTTTTTCAGTTCTGGTCAACATTAAAAAGTACTTCCATTTTTGGTATGTTATTAAAGACAGTGTTCCACTGCAAGAAAATTGAGATTCCAATAAAGACTGGTGTACACTGGGGATCTGACACCATTAAATGATTGGGGGACTTCTCAGTGAAACTGTATTTAACCCATCTCATTGTACTAACCTGTACTGTATACTATAGTAGAGGTACATCTTAACTTCACCTTGGGTTTTTTTCGACTGTCATTCCTATACTTCAACCTTCACAATCCATTTTTAGTAACGCCCTCATCAGAAAACTGTTGGGATTTTTGAATTCAAACAACTGGAGCATAATTTTTTTTTTCCTTATCCCCCAAATTCAGCTGAATAGCTGCCGTTATTTTTAACTGGTGCCTTTCTATTTTTAATTGGGTCCTAGAGCTCTGAGGAAGCATCAGAAATGCAGCAAGGTATAAGAATCATGACAACAGATGAATATACATTAACAGCTCAGCTAATTTAAATAAATACTATTTTATTACTAGTGGAGCTACAGCCAATAAGGCAAGGGTCTGCACGTTTCTCACGTCCGGACTGAACCAACAGACTGACTGTCCTAAAGCACCTGTAGCCTCCCTTCCATGTCACCTTCTGCAACCATGTCCATGCCAGCCCCAGAAGCTCAGCAGCTGGCGCTCAAAGTCTGCTCCAGTACAGCAGTCGTGTAACCTCAGATCAGATCAGCAGAGTGAAATTGTGAAAAAAAGCATTAAGAAGCCTGATCTGAGGCCCCCGTACCACCACCCTCCATCCAATGTCTCAGGAGCTGCCCTTGCCCTCAGCCCTTGCCTCTGCTATGCTGTAGGTATGATGTAGGTGTAGGTAGCTATCTGCCTTTCTCTTTGGCTTCTTGACGTGAATTCAGATGTCCCTCATCTTTAGCTTTCTCTAGCATTTTCTGGACTGCCAGCTGCACCCCTTTTCGCTGGCAGCGCTGTCCTGCCTGCCTTGCTGCTGCCCTTGCCTCCTGGCTCACCCCCCTTTGCAGAGCCCCTCTTTTGCTGGTCCCTGACATCTTGTCCATGAAAGAAATGCAAATGATTCCCCACTTCCCTTGCCAACAAGAATTGTCATTTCATTAGAAAGAGTTAATTAAATCCCGAACGAAAATCTACTCTTCCTCAAAATATCCTTCAACATTCTAGTGACAACTCCAGAAAGGGGGGCAATTGTCAGAACAATATTTTTGGACTGAACTTGGAAGTGCACAGAACTTCATTTCACACACAACAATCTATGATCACAGAGTAAATACATGTTGTGACTCCAAACTATTCTGGACTTCAGCTCAGAGGCTTGAGGTTGCCAGTTTACCCAGCTTCCAGAAGGAGGGACCTCTGACAACTGCCGTGCCATACGAGGGCTGACAGCAGGCAGCAGCTCTATCCATTTCACAGTGGATGCTCCACCTGCTCTCAGACTGTTCTGAACAGAGATGTACAAACAAGACGTAGGCAGTAGATTACTAGTTTGCAAATGAAGTAAAATCTTTTTAACTTCCAAGGAAAAGATATTTTTAAAATTACCTATAAATGTACTTGAGGTAATACTTTGACCCCCATTAAAATCAGCTACAGAATTCTGTCAGCTTTGATAGAAAGAGAACTTCAGCTACAGTGAAATCTATTACAGTTCCTTCAGAACAGGTGTTTTAGTAGAAGCAATTTTAAAACTATATCATAAGGTTCACTCTCGGTTACATATATTATCTTCCTGACATTATTGCTCTGAGCAGAGCTCCTCAAATGCAAAGTAAGAACATTTAAAAAATGTGATTCTTTGTTAAGGAACAATAAAGTTTTAAAGCAAATTTGATTGCTATAAAAATTATTTAAAACCCAGCATGTTTTGCTGAACGTTTTCACTCATAATTCAGCATTCAAATCTCCTTTTCAGTATTGACAAATGAAACTGGTCAAAAACTGTCTGAATTTATCATAGCTACTGGTGTCTGAGGTAGCTCAGTGTTGTGATACTTGCATTTGCTGAACACAGCATGGAACAACTCATGAAGGCACAGATATAATTTGCCTTGTGTACTGAACGGCTCCACTGTATATGCTACTTTTAAAATAGGATATGATCCCCACAGAATTTTCAGAGAGCTCTGAGTATTCCTGACTTTTGCTGGCACAGTACATCCGTCCATCCATTCTCACTGTCCTTGGGCTCTGGTTCTTTAGCAAGGGTTCTGGCTTAATAAAATTCAGTTCAGCCCCTCATCAGAAAGGGCATGGTACACTTTCTAAGATGCAGTTATCTTATACACCAGAACTAACAGTTTGTCAGATTATGTGAAAATTATTTTGGTTCATACATATGAGAATGAGTAGATTAATGAAAAAGCTGAGTTAGATGCTCCTCAGACTTCAAAAGGTGGAAGACAGGGAATTAGCAAAGATCCTGGATTATCCCAAGCAGAGTCACTGTAAATAGGAACATAGACAAATCTCAAAATGTTGAATAGAAGAGTCTTTTCACCCAAATGTTGACCTGGGATTACATGAGTAGACCATCTTTCTTTCAAAAGAGCAAAAATTACTGAACTGCATACAATCTTGATGAAAGCTGAACTTCATTAAGCTGCTGCAGTATGAAGTGGATTTGACCTACTTTGTAGGTAAAATACACTAAAAGCAATGACTATAATCACAATGTTGTTTAGAAGATTACACTGGGGTAGTTTTTGATTTTCTCTGAAGTATTCCACTGTCCAAAAATATTGGACGATGTTGTTCCACTCCATCGAACAAAACTTGAAGACTTACCAAGTGCACAGCCTATTTTGGTAGTAACATTTCAAAATCAAATTACTCAACATCAGTCACTCAAAATCTATCTAGCATAAGGACATTTTAAAAATTAGAACTATGACTAATTTTATAATGGTATAACATTTTTCAGCAGACAAGTTATCTAGATGAAAATATCCAAAACATGCAATCAAAGACAAATTATATAATGTGTTTCAAGTGACCCATGTGCCTTTTGAGCAGAAGACAATTAGAATAAATGACAAGAAAACGTGTGCCTCATTTATCATTGGAAACATTCTATTGGTACAGTAAACATGAAACAATTTAGAAGATTATGTGAGACAGTCTTGTAAGACCTGGTGCAAGTTTCAAAAAATTTAATTGAGAAGTCATACATGAGAATGCTTTTTCAAGCTAAAGCAGTCCCCTGAGACCTTATTAAGGCTGAAAACCCCCAATATTTGCATGAAGTCAGTAACCACATTTTGTTATATTTTATAACAACCACACCAGTAAGAGTTATTGCTGAAATTTAATACCACAGCAAAACCAAAAGTTATGGGTCTTTAAGGTTCCAAAGGGTAAATGGAAGTATAATTAGTTTTGAAGACTGTCACAACTTTTTGTTCTTTTGCTTGATGGAAAGTGTCCTACAGTAAAAGTATTTATACTATTTCTCTTGAGCTATACACCAACACATATGTTCCTAAATAATAACAGAAATTAGTTTTTTAGATACATTTGAAAAAAATGGGTTTAGTTCACTTGGAAATTTATTATCTTTCAAATTGTATCTTTGTTTTCTCATTTGGATATTCACCATAAATAAAAGAATATAATAAAACTTGAATATATAATAAAACAAGTATTAGTGTTACTAACAATACAGAGCTTCAACAGTGAAAGTGTGGCTGATTGATAGCATGCCTTTGATGAACACATTACATTTATGCAGTAGTTTAAATTTTTTCTTTTTTTTCCTTCATATTAATCTGTGATTTGGTAATCAAATGTCTAAGGGTGTTCAGGTTCTCATCAAAAAAAGCTGTGGAAGCACATTATGTTTTCTTTTCACAATAGGAGCGGATGGGGCTCAGTGAATGCAAAAGAATATTCATAATACAATTCACCTTCTCCTGAGTCAGGTCTGCTTCTTTCTTCTAAAGCATTCAGAGCTCTGCCTAGCTTTAGAAATGGCAGTCAATATGCTTGAACTTCAAAGAATTTTCACTTTTGCTCTTTATCAGGCCCTGGAACCTTTTGGCTGCACTTAGTCTAATCCAAGACTTACTGTATCTAAGGTCAAGGACAGCCTCTTTAAACAGAATTAGGTTCTGAAATCCCTCTGTCCCTCAACATTTCTTTTTCCCCACAGAAAAGTATTTATGCACTGAATAGCACAAAAATCCCTTCTGAAAGCAATCACACCACTTGTATCAGCTAGCTATGCATGTACCAGCACAAGTAGCTTTTATGGTTTCTTTCGTAGGTGTAACTGCACCTTTAGTTGCTTAAATATTTTTGGAAATCTGCCCTTCATGACTGAGCCAATCTATTCCCTTTTTACTCTCTGAAGTTATCCATTCTCAATTTTCCTACCTCTTGCATCAAATTAAAGTTTCTCAGGACAAAAAAAAGTAATTTACCATAGTGCCTTCTGAAAGACTTTCTTGGGTACCAATAACAAACGAATAACAGAGCAATAAGTCACTTTCTTCCAGCTCACAGGTAAAGTTTATTAAAATTAAGTTATACCCTAGCATTATGCATCTCTTTCACTTGTTGTACAGCTCCATCTGCACACTTGAAGCATCATCTCTCCTGATTTGCTGCTCAGGGTGAAAGAAACCCATATGCACATTTCAGAAGCTAAAATAGCAGATTTCCCTTTTATCCCCATAAAGCCTCAGGCTGAGGTTGGTGGTGTTCAGTGCTTCATATTGCCTCCCTATCTAAGCATCTTTGTGGGCACGTACAAAAGGAGAAATAATAAAGATGTCCATTTTTCACACAATTCTAATCATAAAGAATACATGTAGGGAACACTTTTCAATATACTTGCTTTAGTTGCAAGCATTTCTGAACTATAAAAATGATTTGACAGTCGTTGGATCCAACAGGTGGGAGAGATCAATTGTATTGCTATGACTGAAAAAGATCATTATAAAATATATTGTTGCATGCCTCAAACATTATACTTGCAACACTCAAATATGTCTATTTCCTCAGAAACCCAGTGTTTCCAGAAACTTACTTCATACTTAAACAGTTTGAGGTTCTCAGTATCTTATCATCCAGGTACAACCCTCTAACTTACAGATATACTTTGAAAGGAAAAGAGGCAAAAGTTACAAGTTACAGAACAGAAAATTTTGGGTGGAAATGATAAAAAAAAAATATTTCTTCACCATGGCAGTGGTAAAGCACTGGAACAAAAACCAAGAGGGGATCAGGAATCTCCATCCTTGGAAGTATTCAAAACTGCAACCTACTCTGACTTTGAAATTTGATCTGCTGTGAACAGAGAGTGGACTAGAGACAATCAGAGTTCCCTCCTGAATTAAATCATTCTGTGATTCTCTGATATGATGTTACCATGTGTATAAATCATGAACATATTTCTCAGTAAGCACTGACACACTGGACTCAATGACCATCTTTTGAAGAATACATAGGTATCTGCTGTTGAGTAATCACTTGCAGCGTGGGAATTCAGGGCATCCCTGTTTCATAAATTGATCAGCTGGAATTGAGACAGTATTGGAAAATGCGCATCTGTTCTTCCTATGATACCGAGCAGTGTTAACTATCTCTCAAGATACTCTTTCAAGATCTATTTCCCCTTTTCCTGTCCCGAGTACCAGAATAAACCCACTGGGTTTATATTGCTGCAGGCAGATTCCTTCTCTTCAGGGTAGATGGCTCTCCTAGCCCTTGTGGCAAAATGTGCTGGCCTGGAAGGATTATAGTCGCGCCTGTCCCTCTTATTCTGGGTGGGGTTTTTTGGTGGTTGCTGTAACACTTAACATTTTTCTCTGGTGCAGCTATTAACTTCAGATGATGCAACCCCATTTGAGTTGTTTTATTTTCTTGAGTTATGATTAGGAAAATCCCAAATGGATGGTGTAAGAGTAGTACGTTCTCACCATACACCATATTGGTTTGCATAGCAGATGAATTGCTTCAGCACATTCTGGATTTTTCAGTATTTTCAGGTGCTTTGTTTCAGACCACAATCAGATTATGCTCTTCTCAGGAATGTCTACCTTGAAACTTGGTAAGGTAAGTGGCTGATGAGTCAAACTTGTACATTTTCCTTATATTCCAATGGTTCCTTGTACATTCTTATACAGAACATGAGAGTTCACCAGCCCACAAAAATCCCATAATTTTCCTTTTCTGTACTGCAGTCTTTTAGCTCACTTTCTCTGAGTTAGTGGTTTTAATTGACTTGGCTTCATTGTTCAAGCAATATAAAAATTAAGAAATAAAACTACTCTTTTTCTTTTTTTTTTTTTTCTGTAACCCATTGATTTCAGACAAAAAGGAGGAATTCTGCTCTGCAATCATCTGCTGCAGTTTAAGAGTGATTCACCTGACAGCACTTTTCACTGTGCCATTTTTAGTGTCAGTATTTTTCTGGGTTTGTTTTACTCTTGGCATTATGTATTGTTCAAAAATTACTCAGAACTGAAGAGCTCAGAGGCCTCTTCTATTCAACCTGTTCTCATGTAACACAACAGCCAGTTCCAAAAGACTTACGCAAAAAATCTTAAAAATAGGGGTGGTTTTTTCTGGTGTCCTCAGAACTGTGACATATTTCAGAAGGAAGCACTGATGATCATCTTTGCATGTGGTTACTGCTGGGTCAGTCGTCCTACCTGTAAGTCAGTGGAACAAGATATTCAGTGAGCCAAACAACACACTTCAGGGCTGTTAATGTTATTCTCTACCATGTATTATCAATTTATCTGAAGCAGTGGTAACAAATAGTTGAAAGAAGACTGAACTCCCAGAACTGTTTTGCTCACAAATGCTCAACTATGCTCAATGTTTTTCTAAACAAAACCAAAACCCACAGGGGAGTGGGAGGGAAGTCCTGGCAGAATATGTTACATTGAGTCTATTAAAATGAAACATCAGTTTTCTGTGTTTGTTAAAGTAGCTGTTTGTACTGCTTTTTATTAGCAAAATGAGTCTTATCTCAAAGATTCACCTTCAGAATAGAGAGGAGTATTTTTAGTTCTAATTCTCAGTCAGCAGCTGTCACTTTCTTGCTTTTATTGTATTGAGAAGACATTCAGTTTATTTTTCCATTCTTTTGTCTCACTCCTTGCAGAACACTGACAAGCTGTGTGGGAAGCAGCAGCAAGAAAAGGAAAAAAACCCACCAACAAAAAACAAACCCACAAAAAACTCACAAGGTAGACAGTGGTTTGGCCTAGACTTACTTAAAATCTTGGGGGCAATGGAAGAGGTCTGCCTCGGTGAAATCTCCCCAGTGAGATCTTAGTCAAACAAACAAAGCAGTTAAGTACAGCGCGATCCACGATTTAATTCAAGCAGAGTCCCCTCAAGTGCTACACTGAAAGGGAAGTAGTTCTGCTTACAACAAGCAGCCTAATAAAACCTCTAGTATCATCTCAGGTGCTGTGGCTCTGCAGTGGTCAGGGACTCACCTTTGCCCAAAACTCATATGTAACAGACAGGACAGAATTTGGTTTCTATTATCCTACCAGAGCCTTAGGGAATGAAAAAGGTTCTTTCCAAGTGCGTTACCACTAGTTTCAGTGGAACAATAAAAGAATGGATAAATCTGACTTACCGTCATCAGTTTTGATGAGGATAGTGCCATTCTCTTCTGCAGCACTTGAATCACAACCTACAACATGTTTTCCATCTCCTGAAGAAGCAGGAGATGACTCTCTTGACAAAGCACAGTTTTATTTCTCTCCATTACCCATGTCCTGAGATGAAAGTGATCAGTCAGGGTAACGGACCATAACCAGAGAGTAAGTAGTTCTAAACACAGAAAACAGAATGACAGGCTAATAAATAAAGTAACTCTATATCCTAAGCCTCTCTCAACTTGAGGGATATAAAACCCCCTCTTATTTTCATTTTCCTTGCCCTACTATCCAAAGATATGAAGTTTTAAAAATCTGTCTCTGCAACAGAAATAAATATTGGCATCTATATAATTAAAGCAGCAAATCTTTTATTGGGAAACGGAGATAGGAGATCCTAGATCTCCTGCAAGCATCTTGCTAGTTACCAGCACTTTAATTGTTGCAATCTTGAATTCCCACAAGCACAGCAATAAATATGTGGATATTGCATTTATATTTGTATACTACTCTCTATAATGAAGATGCACAGCATCTGATCCCTCACTGCTTATGTACCTGGCACTGTCACTTCCATCTGTGCCTCTACTATTCCTCCAATACTGTAAGATCTAGCGTGACTATGACAAACTCCCTGTTGGTTGTATAAACATCATTCAGATTGCAAAATCAAGGAACTGTAATCCACAATCTGCTGCTGAAGGACTCCTGGTGTAGAAGACAATCTGGTTTAGTATATAGCTGAACTCTCCACTCCCATCTAGTAGCAATGTTTTATACTCAACTTGTGTGTCCATAAATAACACATTATGAGGGCCATTGGAAAGGCAGCCCAAAAAATATCACAAAACAAAAGCAAGTTTAATGCAATGAAAACACTTAAAATTCACTCTCAGAAAAAAGGTACATTTGGGGAAAGGGAGGTAATATTTAAAAACTTAATAAGGTAACGAGCAAACACATGAAAGCACATTTTAAAAAGTAATTCTTCAAAAAAAAGAAAAAAACAAACCAAAAAAACCCCAGCATTTACCAACAGCTACCACACTGTGGCATCCTATGATAACACAGTATTTCACTGTGTATTCAGAAGAAATTAACACTCGGAACAGAAACACTCCGGGTAATCTACTGCAAGGTATGTGGATAAATGTTGACCTTTTAACAGCAACAAATCTAAAATGGTAGATTCTTCCTCTCTCAGAAGGCTGGGTAAGTTATTGTCTTTTAATTTAATCTATAACATTTGGAGTTATCTATGAAGCATTTCAAAGTTCTCAAAAAAAAAAAAAAGTCTGGGTATTGATAACAAAAGATTGTTAGTTAGAAGGAAATGGAAAATATGACTGTCCACGTAAAGTTTGTTTGGCTGTAATTAGTTATTCCAATTTTTTTAGTTGTATAACAATATTCACGCTATTGTCTACAGGTTTACTCTAAAATAATAAGCAGTACTTTGTTTTATCTTTATAAAAGGAGAACTCATTTTATAATCAAAATCATTTTATAATCAAAGCATCTTCTGTACACATAAGCCACTAACATTGGGATAGATACTTTATGGCGGATGTTGAATGGCTAGAATAAATTGAAAATCTTCTGAAATTATACAGCACATCTGCATTAATACCTAAAGATTTCCTCATGATTAATGATATTATAATGCATACTCAAGGAATGAAAAATAATTTGTCTCACATAATGGGTTACCACCTTGTCAGTTCAAGAGACTCAATTTTGCTGTGACCTTCCAATAAATGCAATTCAGTCACAGGTTCATTAGCCACATTTTTTGTATGACCTAGAAAAATACAATGGAAATCCAATTTTGAAGTCCATCAGAAGTCTGTTACAAAATCTTTTTCAATTTCTGGGCTGACAGCAATAATGGTATGAATATATATTGGAACAGGTGACTGATCTGTTAAGAACCACCCAGTTCAGTCCTATGGCTTCTCGTTCAGGTGCACCAGGCTCATCAGCTGTTCCCGACACCTGCCAGATCATTAATTTTGTAGCACATGTTTCCTCAGAAAAGACATATAGGAACGTATGCTTCCATTTTTAATGGAATGTTCTTACTTTATTGGAAGCCATCTGCCAGAATACTCTTTTCTGGGACACTTTCGGAGGAGTTTGACAGTGTAGAATCTCCTTACACTTTGACACAGCAGGTCTAGAAAAACCACAGCCTAAGTCTTTTGTTATAGGTAAAGGTTTGCAGGCTGGATAATTTGTTCAAGTAGGGGGTATTGTTATCTCAAGTGCTGTAGATGGTTATCACAGACCTATGAATTTGTTATCTCAGCTGGAAGAAAATTACTTTCTGTAAAACTGCTCATCTCAGCTATCATACCTAATGCAATGTGGATTAAGACAAGGAGAACTGACTAGACTGTAGGAGGAGCACAGCTAGATCTGCCACCAAGAGCTTAGAAATGTGACATGACACATTGTACATAAGCTGGGAAGTAACAGTATGGCAAGTTGGTTAGCCTGAAAAATACAAGCCTTTTTCCCTGAGGTCTGCTTGACATCACATCATGAATAGCTATTAAATTGCTTTTAGGTTTATTCAGTGCACTCAGCAGGTATACAGCAGAAAGGATAAAAGATTATATGCCATATTAGACACAATGGTCTTTCAATGTGTGAATGACTCTTTGAAACTTGCTATCTGATGAGTACAAGGTCACAGAGAACTACCCCAGCCAGCTTTGAACTTAAGCTTGGGTTCAAAATAGTACAGTTGTCATGATGAGATGCCCTGCCCAGACTAATAAAATATACAGACTTAGTATTACTTCTCCACCTTACATGCAATTGTACTGATTTATACCTTAGTCTCCAGTGCATGAGAACTTCCTCAGAGATCTTGATTTCAACAGACTGCTTTGATAAGCCAGATGCAAAAAACATACCCCCAAAATCTCACAAACACCCCACCCCCAGTCCCCAAAACAATTAAGTTTGAGTGTATGAGAGAGTGCTTGTTCAATCGCACAGAAAAATGACAAAAAAAATCCACTGAGCACTGGAAAAAGTTAACCTAAGTGTACGCCTACAGCATATGCTACCACGTTCATTTTGTTTTTATCTTGCTGACAGGGGTAACCACAGCTACAAAGACAGAGCAGCATGGAAGCTGATTTCATGCTAATTGAGCAAATACCTCAGTATCTTGGGATACTTTGATTACTAAAACTCATGCAAGCCATAACCCTGTAAATTCTCCATATAGAAAATAATATATTCTGAGACAGAATATATTATTTTGGTACCTTTTGCCCATACATAGAGAAGATTTCTCCTGTTTGTTTTTTTTTTTTTTTTCCCCCATTTGATTGCTGTATTCAATATACCCTAGTCAATGAAAGCTGGACTTTTCAAAGATGCTCAAGTATCTATAAAGCCTAGGGAAGATTTTAAGAAGTACCTATGGATGTTCCCAAAGTCAGGTATCTTCCCAAACTCAGATAGTTGATCTGGGAGGTCTTTCTTTCAGTTTCATGCTTTTCTCTGATTCCTTTACTTTCTTTCCTTACGTTTCAAAAGTTTGCTGTATTCACCTAACAGTTGTATATCCTTTAAATCCATCCCAGAGTCTTTAAATTCAAAGGAAAAAAAAATAATCACCCCAAATCTTCGCTTAGAAAAAACAGCACTTTTTCTCAAAGGTTAAAAAAAAATTAAAAAATTGAGGGAAGTGTCTTTCAGTCATCAGTTCATACAGTCACATTCTTATAGTTATGCTCAGTAAAAACTCTCTTCAAATGTTCTCACTGATTTAAAAAAAACCCAAACCCTAAAATATCATTGAGAACAAATAGATTCAGGTGGCAGGAGATATGTCTCAGAATTTAGACATTCTAGGCCATTTCTTCTTTCTAACTGAGTTGTTGTTTGGGTTTATTGGGGTTTTTTGTCCTTTTTTTTTTTTTAACAATCGATTTATAATTCTGAATTTTTTCTGCATGTATAAAAATATTATGTATAGTCAGAGAAATAGGAACTTTACTTCTCTGCACTCCCCCTTTATCCCAGTACATTTTTTTTAAAAAAACACAATAGCATTACCACTGCTAATAAGGTTACCCTGGCTCTTTCAATGTTGAGAAATTCAGAAAAGAAAAAAAAAGGTTCAAGATATGATTTCTCTATCAGAAGGAGGGATCTGAAAACAATCAAAAATACATTAGGATGGGTGACATGTTCAGTAAATTGAAGGCAAGACAATTCCAGTAAATCATCATGATGTGGTAGATTAAATTTAAAGCTTCCCAGGATATGGACAACAGAGTGTTCTAGCTGGGTACTTAGAGATTGACATCAATTAAGACTGTATACTTTTTTTTTCCTCTTGCTCCTAGAATATGTCATGCCTTTCTGATAAGTTGCTTTTTCCAGTTGGGGGGAGAGAAATAATTGGAACAATGACATCAAGAAGAAATATTCTACCTTGGTCAGAACTATACTTCTAAGAGAGTGTTTCTTCAGGTAGCTCAGAAAATTTTCTATTTCATTGACTTCATCTCACAGTAAGCAAATAAAGTTTATCCAATTAGTGAAATTCTAAAGCTGGGATGTTAAAGAAACATTGTGGAGAAAGAAGCACATTTGTACTATAGAACAAAGTAATCTTCCAGTGTTTATTGTCAGAGAAATTTAAGTATCCATAAAGGACCTAAGACTACCTTGTAGCTGAGGTGAAACAAACATTCTAAAGTAGTCAAAGTAGTGGACATCCTCTTTGGGTTAAAGTAAATTATTCCACTAGCAGCAGGTAGGGAACACAGATGCATCAGATGACATTTTGTTTCATTTTAGGGAGCTGAGGTTTAGTAGAGCACAGAGCCACAGCCTAAATGCTCATATTGTTTTGGTTTAAACTCATTCAGTGAGTCAGTAATTATTTTTCATCAGGCTCCGATCACTGTTAAGAAATAAAGTGTTGCTATTTGACAAAATTTCCTTATCACAGTCAAAGTGGTACTCACAACAGCAATAGCATCTTGTTTAGAGATGTCTGCTCAGGCATAGCACTTTTATTAGGGGAAAATGAAAATACAGATGAGCCAATGACCTCTGTACTGCCTTTCTAAACCATTCATGAACAGGCATGATTTTACCTGAATGAGACAGATTTTTGTAGCTTTTCCTTTGTAAATTCCAGACAATACAAAATAGTCAAGAACAGTAGCAGAGCATAGGAAATGCACTAAGCAATCTCAGCCTACCTGCAAACTAGCAGGCAAGGCAGGACTGTCACTGGGCCCATCCTTTAGCACCCAAAGTATCTAGGATAAGAGCGTAAGATGTTGACAAAATGACAAGTTCTGCAGTTTTCAACCCTCTGTGGTTTTCCCATACCAATGATCTTGCCCTGCTAACCCTGAATCTTACCGGGGACACACCCCAGCACCACCATCCCATATCCCAGCACTACCTCATTTATAACCTATGACAGATTATTTAATGAGAAAGGCTAGAGATTACTAAAGACAGCAGATCACACAAGACCAGGAAAAGAACATCTCACTTGAAAAATTAAAAAAAAGTATTGAGACAAACCTAGCTTTTTAATTTGATCTAGCAGTCTTTTCTCACTTGCTTTAGTGAGAGTATGGCTTCATTTGAACTAATCCCAGTTCTTGTTTTCCAGCCTGGTCTGTATATTGTTGTGAACCTGCTTGCACAGTAGTGAAAGATGGAACATGATCAAAGAACCCAATTTAATCAATTAATCAATTTAACAAATTAAGTGGCATAGACTGAGCTGTATCTGAATCTGAGTTACAGTTACAAGAAGGGGATCTAAGACAACACTTAGGACTATTGGCCTGCAGAGCATGCATACCAGTTACTAGTAAGAGCAACACCAGTAACCTCTGTGTGGTACAGGATGATGAAGAGAAGAAGCCTTACATCACCATACAAGGAAGACTGTGCTTATATCAGGGTTAGCAAGACTCTGGATGTTTTTTCAAAGTCATATCTCCCTGCAAAGGTGGAAACCCTTGGAAGTGGAGAACGCACTATGGATTCCCTCACTTCTTAAACCTCCAAGGAAAATATAAATAAGTAGTTTAAGTAATTAAAAAAAAATAATCCTGAAGTGATGTCTCTTTTCATCCACCACTTCCAGCGACACAGGTGTTACTGGCTAGGCAGCAGTATCAACTACCACTCATTTCATTTTGTTCTTAGTCCCCCTGTTGTTATGCCAATGTCGGTCAGCAGCTCGAGACAAACAAAAGTTAAGGTGGCAGACCTTCTGAATTAACATTTTTCTGTCCATTTTGTGGACCTGGAAAGAACATTTCTGAGTTAATCAGGAACAAAAGGACTGGGCTTAGCTACCAAGGGTACCTTCTGACAAGGCAAATGACACATGTTGCTGCCTCCCATTGCCTCATTCTTTGCTCTAAAACTCCCAGGCATCAAAGGACACTGAGGTTTGACAGTTATAAGCAAAGCAGAAGGTATTGTGTGCACCACAAAGCAAAATAATCCACCCTCAGTTAACACTGATCCAACATATAATGACAGAGACATTAGCAGGTGTCCCTGCAGAATCAAAAAAAAAAATAATTCTATACCATCTCTTGCCTAATTTGTAAAATCACCAAAAATTATACTCTAAGAAGGATTTCTGTTCACTCAGCACAGTATAAGTCTCACAGGTTGCTATTTTCTTTAGTCAGTCCTATTGTAATAAAGCATTCCGGTAGCTTAATTCCATCAGTGTTTGGTGTAGCTATAAAGTATACCAGCTATTAGTTTTAATTTATTGCCTAATTTTGTACAAAACTACTTGTAAGACTAATGGAGAATGATCAGTTATTTTTATTTAAAAACACACACACACAAAAAGCAACTTCCTCAAATCACAGTGAAAAATAAGAAATTATATAAAACTACTAAATCTACAGAAAGGTTAACTTCTAAATGCTTTTAAAAGTAGGTCTTGCTGCACACCATTGTATTTCCCTTTGAGACTTAACCTTACTACTTTTGTAGGTTCACTGTGTAATGGTACAGGAATAAAGATATTGTCTTTCTTGATGCTGACAATGTGTGAAAGCAGGACATTTGTGTTCAGATAGCCTCCTTCTACAGAAGTCAGAAGCAGAAGTCAGGGGGACACAGTCCAGCAATCAATGAAACCTGAAAAGCAAACATTGATCCTTTCTGTGTGTCTGTGAGAGCTACTGATAGTATTTCCATAGTGTTACGCCAACTCTTCTCACCTCTGCAGCTGAAAGTTCACAATGTCTTGGTCTAACTTTTTCTGTGTGTGACGTAGAAGGGAGAGACTGGAGAGCAAAAAAAACCCCAAACCTCAGTATATTCTGACCTCACTAATGAAGGGGAAGTGATACAACTACATTTTTATGATATTCTAGAAGGAAGGAGCTTGTGTTTCCTTTCCAGTTTTTGGAGAGATGGTCTGTTACTAGCAGATAGACAACAGATAGAAGCAAGCACTCAGGTAGTATAAATTGATTGTAGTTCATAACACCTCCTTCCTTCAAACAACCTTTAGCTTAGAAGGAAAAAGGAAAAAAAAACCCCAAACTTAAGAAAATAATGTAGTTTGTAAGATACCTTCAACAGTATCCCCTAAAAGCAGATTAATTACTGCATACTGAAGGACATGTTGATTTGACCATCTCACATTGTAGAGCTGAATTATGCAAACTTATTTCTGAAAGCCACAGAAAGAGTTAATTATTTTTTCTTCCCACACTATAATGAGGTTGTTTTATTTTTACATCAGAACTCTTTCATAGCGCAAAACAACTAGTCACTGAAATTAAAGGAACATGAAGTTGGTGGTTTTATTGTTTTAAGAACAGACTGTTCTGAATTAGTGCCTTCAGAAGACAGATTTTAGAAAAAGAGTTAGGCAATACAAAACAACGGTAAATTATTCGGTTGTCCCCTAAGTAATCAAGACAATATAATGTAAAAATCAAGTAAGTATTTAATTGAAAGGAAACTTTTAAAGCAGCTTTCTACCTAAATGTTAATTTTGATCAAACAGTGTAAAAATTCAAGAAATCTTTGATCAAAGGAATCCTTGAGCTAAATATACATCCTGCAGTAAAGCCACTGAGATAAGTAACTTTGGGATTTCTCAGACCTACTGGCTTACTTTATAGTTGCATCTCAGAGGCTTTCAGGTTAAATGGAGAAATCTTTCAACTGATTTCCATGGGAGGTTTTCTTCAGAGGGGTTTTATTAGCTGAAAGTTGAAGAGATTCTTGAAAGTGTCTTGGTGGTTCCTGCATTTCGAACACACACACACACACACACACACACACAAGCAAATAAGAAAGAACTAAAGGTTGATGGGATCAAATAAAAGAAGGAAGAAAACAAAGAAAAAAGAATCGTAACAGTGGCAAGCTCACTCACCACTGATCAAGCGTGAAGATGTCCAGTATTATCAGGGAAATGAAACTCTACCTTCTGTAACACACTTCCCTGGGTTTCAGTCGATTTATTTCCAAAAAATTTAACGGTACTTATGAAAGTGCTACAGATGAAAAAGGCAGTGTGGAAGTAGTTTATTATCTCTTTACAGAAAGACAAAGTGAAACAGAAAGGAGACAACTTGTCTGAGATGATCTTTTAGGCCTGGGAATGTCTTCCCCATGTCAGCTTTACATTTGAACCTAGGTCTAGTTTCAGGCCAGTTACGTTGTGACTACTTGATCTGCTATTCCCTACCTACATTTAGACCAACAAACAGATCTTGCTGCAACTGGAAACTGGTGTAGCATCACTAGCCCTTTCCACCAATATACCAGATGGACACTCATGACTAGCACCAACAAAAAATACATATACATTTCTATGTGCCCATGCCTCCATGCAACATCAATAGCATATTTGATTCCAAGGAGAAGCTACTACAAAAAAGTTTTGTCAGCAGAAGGAGGGCCAGCATATTGAGTTTTAAGGTATAACAATCATCATATTATTGAGGAGCTAAGTACAAAGGAGCAAAATGAGACCTAGTTTCTAAAGGACATGGAATAGAGTCTTATCATTCCTATTAGGCACCAAGAAATATCTAGCAAAAAATTACCTCTTTCTAGCATTTTGTGTCTTTCCAGCTGGAAAGCTGATTGTGCTAATTCTCTGAGGCTTTGCCTAGTAGAAAAAGGTTAAATAACTGCCACAGTACTCTTTGGGGAATAAAAAGTACTTATCTGAAAAAAAGAAGAAACAGGAAGTCACACATTCTAGATGCTTTCTGGAATTGGTTCTTTCTGATGCAGCAGGCTGATTTAATTTGAGCTGGAGGGTCCACTCTGCACTTAGTCAGCTGTGAATCAGAGATATGTGAAGTTGATATAAGGGCCATTTTATGTCTTGCCCCCAAATTTGATCATGCATTGAGTGCCACTTGGCCAGGTCCCATAAAGAAGATGGTTGATGAGTTTAACTTCTCTTACAATTTTATTTTGTTCTGCATAGACACTAGACTGTAACCAGGAAAATGCATGGACAGGACATGACCATCAGATGAGAATAAGAAAGAAACAGGACAAGACAAAGAGAGGAAAAAATTCTTAGTCGGTGTAAAGCACTGTTAACAATTAAACTGAGATGAGCCAAGACTGATTCACATCAGCTGAAGACCTGGTCTACTGATTAGGTAAGTGGTAAAGAATTACCTCTGCAAGATACTCCACTTTGTTCAGAAGAATGGAAATGTCCTGAGCTGGGTTAAAACTGTGTCAAAGCTCCCCTGCTGAACGTAACATTCCCTTACCTATGGAGGTGAGTGCCTAGCTCAGATATATGTTTTCAGGAAAAGAGATTTGGCCTAGAGAATTTTGTGCATGAAAACAGCTGTAGCTAACATGGAAATATCTAGCTTGAGCCACATGCTGAAGACTGCCAGGAGCCTATGCGTAACCTGAATCTTTGGACAAGGCTTCAACACATACCAGGTACCAGCCACCCCACTCAGTAAAACAAAAAGATAGGACTCTTTACAGTTTCTGTGGTAATTATAAAACACAATTATAATACAGTACAGGCAGTGCCCACAGGTGACCACTTTCTCTGTAGCTGTTATAGTGCACATTGCAGAAGTTGAAACATTTTAGGAAAGCAGACAAGTTTCTTTGTTTAAGCAACATGACTGTTTTCTTTCTGTGGCACATACACTATAGTAAATTCTGGCTTCCACTTATATCCTAGATTTTCTTCATCATGGCCAGAGAAAAAATTGATTCTTCACTTGTTTTTGTGCAGGAAGATATCCCTGTTTCAGCTGAACAGTGGCTCAATGGATAAAAAGGTAGGTTAAACTGCATAGCTTCAATTATACCAGATAAAAATCCCTTCATGTTTGATGTATCATAAATTCAATGCATCGTCATAGCATGTAGCATGTTTTCATCTATCAAGAATGAGCTGGAACTTCTTAAGCCTATTGATTACCAACAGTTCTTATAGATTGATACTGTGAGGATACCTGTGAAGACCATTCCTGTTAAACAAGCATCTCCCCCAGACAAGCTGTCACTATAACATGGCCATTTTCCCATGGCATCACAGTTTAACACAAGTCCTAAGTCTACCTTCAGCACAGCAAATTCTGGAGCCTTGTCTCACTACCAGTTGACAGCCAAGCCCCACGAAACTCCACTCCATCCAGGAAAGATCTTTTTTTTTTTAAATATTCCTAGCCTTTACCTCTGACATTGTGCCCATTTTCAATTGTTCTTTGCTTGCTTCCTGCATTAACCACTTTCTTGCCACGTACAACTTAGAAACTTATGAAGGAGTACAGTGTAATAGTCATGCTTGCAATTTCAAGGATTTAAAAATGAATTACAATAGTAATGACTCTTAGTACCAAATTTGGTTTCCATTGCATCATCTTGGGAGATTTATAGTAAATGTTATTTAAAAATAATTGCCTGTAGAAAATTCAAGCTTTTTATTTAGTCCACGTACCATATGATTTGACAGAGCAAGACAGTATTACCAAGATTTGGGCTAGCATTATTTAATTACTTTAATATTAAAATAGGAATGAAAAGCCAAAAGGAAAATTAGGAGACATTTCTACATGAAAGTCATTGATATGTCCACCGAAAACAGGAAGTATTTTTGCAATGCTTCTAAAAAAGGATGATAGCAAAGTCTTTGTGCAAAACATAATAGACAGATTCAAAGTTAAACAGCCAGCACAGGATTTTCGTATACCCTAGCTGCTCATCTTGGATCTGCCTATACAAATCACTAAAACTGAGGGGGAAAAAAAAAGTGGCTTAAGATATTTCAACAGAAAATCATGGTCCAAATGTTTGCAAATTCAGCCCTTCAAACTGAAGGATAAAATTCTGGAAAATATCTTTGCAATTTTACAAAAAGAAAATAAAAACTAAGTTCACCTTGTGACTAAGATTCAATTCTATGCAATATAAAACAAGATAAAGCTTTGTGGCCAAGGTATAACCCTCTGAAGATATCATTTAGTAATCATACATCCTTAAATGCATTAGTGTTAGCTTGTCCATCTATGGATGCCTGTTGCTACTTAATTTTAAAAGGTTTCTAATCTTGTAATGAAACTGTATTTTTGACCAGCCACAAAACAGAATCTGATCTGAGCATTATAATGTAATTAATAATGGATTTTAGTGTCTCATTTGAAATAATTTATTCAGATCTGAGAAATACACTGCAAGTCTATGATTGCATTATATAAAAAGCAAATAAACTACGCAACTGAAAATGAATCACATGTATTATTAATCATAAAATGGCACTACCTGGAGTTTAGAGTTTGGGCCCAACTAGCTTGCACATGGACTCCTGTTTAGTCACTTGCAACTCTACAATGAGAGATTGAAACTCTGCTGCTTGATTTTTAGCCTCTTTAACAGTGCTGGAAAAGTGGCTGGAAAAGTTGGGTCCGTAGCATTCAAGACTCAAAGTGGATTTTGCATTTGGTGGGCAGATACCAATATTACAGTGCAACCTGTACCTTTATGAGCCTTTGCAGACTGCTAAAGGAATGAAAAAAGAAAAAAAGAGGGGACTTGTATGGGCTTTGGAGATGTACAGTACAGAATACAATTGTTCTGATTTCCACCTGCAGGTTTTACATCTTTAGATATCCCAAACCTGAAGAATATCTAGAGTAGTAATGTTTTGGCATGTGGTTTCTGAAAGCACTCTCTATGTTATCCACCAGGTCATCACCCATGACTGTAATAGCACACGGTAATTAGGAGATTAACAGGCCATTTTGAAAGCATGACCTACAGAACCCACAGGAAAACTGGAAACTTGTGTGTATTATTTGACTGCTTTGCTGGCCTAGCCAGTTACCTACGGTGTAGAATAGAGCTTTCTGGTGTTTACCTGATGCTACATACAAAGAAAGGTGAACAAGCAGACAACTTGTGTGCTTAAAGCACAAAATACAGCTGAACGGGAGTGGTGGAAAAGCAAGACCCCAGGCTATAGATAAGTGAATAGTGTAGCTTATGTTACACCCACAGTAAGGAGGAATCAGAGACCATGCTGACACCAAGAACAAATATTGCATAACCTCTGCTGGTGGAGCTTCTAACTAGAAAAGAGACAATGCTTCTGCTTCCTTTCCTTTCTTTGTTTACACTGAAACACAAATGAAAAACAGAGTCAAGATCTGACTCAGCTAGTACTTTCCATTTGATGTTAGGGTATTCAGGGTAGTAAAATCCACCTAGATAGGCTTGAGCAACTATGTTTTAATCTTTGCTCAGGAGCAAGCAGTGATCAGAACCATTCCAGTGCTGAAAGCTACATGCATATTTCAGTCTATAGCTTATAGCCTTGGTGCTTCTCTTCTACGGTAGTAATGTGTCAGCATTTGAGTCATGTCATAATCCCGTTTGATTCAGTACAATGACATTTAAGCTGTATCATTGATAGCACCGTAAATTCAGCAGGGCTAATACTGCCCCCACACACACCAGTTGTACTTTTTTTTTTTTTTTTTGCATGTATGTATATATCTACACCTATCATGTACACATGTAGACACATATTTTCTTTCCTCTGGTTGCACATAAAACCTAGAATTATGTATCTTTTCATTCCATCTGTTCCCAAAGTGATTGTAATTGGGATCATTGATATTAAAGTAGTAATCCTGAAAAATCGTTATTGTTCTGATAATTCCTAACAAAGATAGGGACAGATCACCCCAGCTATTTAAAACAATGAGTTGTATACCTGGTATTACTAATTAAAAGAATCAGATTTTTATTTTTGGTTTCTAATTCTTTGCTTTTTCCCCAAACAGAATTTTCATGAGACTTAGCTTTGCAATTTCCATGTCTTGGTTCACCCTTTTGCAGAACGCTGCTATTCTGACATTATTTTCCTTCCAATTCCTTTTTTAAACATCTAAAGATCATAATATAGGTAGGTAATAAACTTACTTTTATTTTAAATAAAAACTATTATTTTTGTATGACTACATGACTCATTGTGATCAGTGGTGCTTTAGAAAGAAACAGCCGTTATTGTGACAAGTATGATGAAAGCTAAAACTCCAAGAACAAGTAGGATGCAGGCAAGACGATGATTTGTTTTCTGGTGACTGCCTGGGATGGCTGTGTGCTCTCTCTCTCAGAATGCAGCATTATAGTCCAGCTCACAAGTGTTTGCAAGATGACATTCAAAAGATTAAAATACAAAGCTATGTGGAGATTTTGTCCAAAGCCTATTCTAATTTGATTGCAACAGCTGCTTAAACACCCTATGCTAATATCTTACTCTTAACAGCATTCTAACCCTTTCCAGAGTAACTCACACTGACAATATTTCATTTGTTCTGCTTCTTTTAGAAATGGTGGTTAGCTGAGGTCTTTCAACTTCACACCCACTGTAATCACCATAAAGTTAAAATGACTGTTGTTAATTTAAACAAAATACTCTCCTTTTGACTCTCCTTGTGTTCCCTTCCTAATTAGGTTTTTGTAAAAAACTTTCTATTGCCATCATTACATTTATTCTAGCAAGAATATGGAGTACACAAGCAGCGTAAGACCAGAGTCTTGTGCATGTGCAATTGGCAGAAGCACATTTAATATGTGCAAAACATAAGCACACATACTTGTCATGGATGGAGTCATGCTCTTCACTCGTAAGAGAGAGGCAACAATATACTTTATTGGTATAAAGTAGTGAATTAACAAAGTTCAATGGTAATTGTGACAGTGGTTTAACAAGGTTCGATGGCAAGGTACACTTGATTATTTACTGCATAGAGGACAGGGTCAGACAAAACTATCACGGAGACCCTCCTGTTGAGTAACGAGGTTCAGAAAGGACCCTCTTGCTTTCTAAACTCCTTCCTTGAGAGGAGTCTAGGTGCAGTGGGATGCACTCCTAGTCCCAGACTTGATCAACAGTTTATGTCTAAAGGATTATATATGACAATGAATCCTTTATATCATCTAGCTAAGATTTCAAAGTTTAGCATGCTATTAATCACTTACTGAGAATCTGTTGTGGCAAGGAATCTCTCAGCTTCAAGGAGTAACCTTGATAAGCGTCCCTACTCAAGGGGAGATCCTAGCATGCAGCCCACTGCCATGCAGGAGAGCTCAACAGGCCCTGGGCTGTCCACTATTTATAGAGTAAGATGATTGACTTACAGTTATATTTGCATACCAGCAAGCCATCTGGCTCACCATTCCAGACAGCCCTTGGCTACCATGTTGTCATCCATCCCCCAAAGTCCAGAGTAGGATGGCTGCAGCCATCACAACCCCCACTGGTGGTTGTGGCTTAAGTAGCAGGGAAGGGCACTCCACTACAATACTTGACTGTCTGCCCAATGGACAGTTGGCGAGAGAAAGAGGTGCAGAGAGAATCTTAATACAAAAACTGCATTTTACACATTGAATGCAAGTACTTTGTGAGGAGATGCTGATAAAGTAGAAAATACTTTAGGAAAGGAGATTCCCCTACAGCACCCCTATGTCATTCCTAACAAAATTCTATCATCTGAAATTACAGTCTGTTAACACAACTAAATTAGAGTCTCTCTAGGCAAACATCTCCAAATGCTCATTTACATTACTTTTGCAAAAGTTTTCCCAAAGTCTAAATTAAAATTCTGTTAAAATTTAAGCTTAAGGTATTTTTATTCCATCCTCTGTCAACAGAAAGAAAAGCTTTTTCCTTTCTTTGAAATCTACAGACATGCCACCCTTCCATCCCTTCTTTTTTCAACTAAAAATTGCCATTTTTTCCATTCTTTCCCCACAGGTCATGTTTTCAGACTTTTTGGTTATTCTCATTTTTTCCTCTAGATTTCTCAGTTTATCTGTACTTTTATTGAAGCACTGCCAAAACCAAAGCCCAATATTGGCATTTTAGCCAAGTTGAGAGGAAGGATTACAATTCTGTTGAAGCAATCCAGGTACATTTTTAGGCTGTTGTGAGACAGGTAACATTGTGGAGTTATTTTCAGTATGAGATTCACCACAACATGTAACAGCATTTCTACACAACTAATCCCAGTTGCTTTCTTAACCATCTATAAATAAATATGGGCTCCAGCACATAATAAAAACTTACTGCATACTTTCAGTGAGTGTAACCTTCACTACCATCACATGTCTATTTTTCTTTGACCATACAGAAAATTTAGACAATTAGCTCAG
The DNA here is from genome assembly GCF_947461875.1 of Haliaeetus albicilla. Classification (NCBI taxonomy): domain Eukaryota; kingdom Metazoa; phylum Chordata; class Aves; order Accipitriformes; family Accipitridae; genus Haliaeetus; species Haliaeetus albicilla. The sequence goes on from NC_091505.1 coordinate 10,979,947, forward strand.
ATGGCTACAGTGTAGGCATCTCAAGTTAGATGAAACGAATCTCACCTCAAGTGTTTTTGGATAGTTGATGTCTCTCATTAGTACTAGGTTTTGGCCTTGTATTGGGTTTACGTGGCAAGGTTTTGGTAGCCAGGGGGAGCTACAGGGGTGGCTTCTGTAAGAAGATGCCAGAAGCTTCCCTCATGTCTGATAGAGCCAATGTCAGCTGGTTCAAGACAGACCCACCACTGGCAAAAGCTGAGCCAATCAGCAATGGTGGTAGCACCTCTGTGACAACACGTTTAAGAAGGGGAAAAACAGCTGCGCAACAGCGGCCGGGGAGAGGAGTGAGAAGATGTGAGAGAAACAACCCTGCAGACCCCCAGGTCAGTGCAGAAGGAGGGGGAGGAGATGCTCCAGGTGCTGGCGCAGAGATTCCCCTGCAGCCTGTGGTGGGGAAGACCATGGTGAGGCAGGCTGTCCCCCTGCAGCCCAGGGAGGTCCACGGTGGAGCAGATCTCCACCTGCCAGAGCACACCAGACCCCATGCCAGAGCAGATGGATGTGCCTGAAGGAGCCTGTGACACCATGGAGAGCCTGCACCGGAGCAGGCTTCTGGCAGGACTTGTCACCCTGTGGGGGACCCATGCTGGAGAAGTCCTTTCCTGAAGGACTGCACCCAGTGGAAAGGATGCATGTTGGAGTAGTTTGTGAAGAACTGCAGACTGTGGGAAGGACCCACATTGGAGAAGTTCATGAAGGACTGTCTCCCACGGGTGGGACCCCACCCGGGAGCAGGGGAAGGGCGCGAGGAGGAAGGAGCAGCAGAGACAATGCATAATGAACTGACTGCAACCCCCATTCCCATCTCTGTGCACCACTCAGGGGGAGGAGGGAGAGAAATCAGGAGTGAAGCTGAGCCCAGGAAGAAAGGAGGGGTGGGGGGAAGGCATTTTAAGATTGTTATTTCTCATTTTCCTGCTCTGATTTAGATTGGCAATAAATTAAATTGATTTCCCCAAGTTGAGTCTCTTTTCCCTGTGACTGTAATTGTTGAGTGATCTCCCTGTCCTTATCTCAACCCACAAAACTTTCAGCATGTTTTCTCTCCTCTGTCCAGCTGAGGAAGGGGAGCGATAGAATGCCTTGGTGAGCACGTGGTGTCCAGCCAAGCTCAACCCACCACAGTCCTTTTTGGTGTCCACTTCCTCCTCCTCCTCCTCTTCCTCCTCCTCCTCCTCCCTGGTTACATCTCCTTTCTTCCCTGCTTTTTATGTCCTTCCAGTTTGTCAATCAGCACAACCTTTCCTGACACATATTTTAACTTCTTAAATTAATAGATAAAATAGCATTTTCTGATTAAAAAGAATTTCAATGTAAAACCCTGCTTTATTCATGACTAAGGATCTGAGCTATTCTCATCAATTTGTATAATGTGTTCTGCCAAAACTAGTCAGACAGCATCCTGACACTGTAGAGAAAAAGCCCTATTGGTTTCTATGGAACCATTTATCAGGCATGATATTATAATGAACAATGCCTCACAATTTGATGCCACATGAGCAAGTATGGCAGAAGTTCTATCCATTCATTTTTTGTGCAATTTAATATTGGACAAAGATGACATAATTTGACCCTTAAGAGAATAGTTCATTTATGCAAACATATGCACTGAAATCACCTTGTCAGGCTATCATTCAAAACCAGGGCTAAGCAGAATTTATGTATTACTAGTTTGCTGTTCAATTCTTAAAGTGCCATCAACTTTTTCACCAACACATCAGTCAGCATAAAATCCCAGGACTCATTTGATATATTAGATTCTTATAGGGAGCTCTCCCACACTACATGTTCTTGGCCCACTCCATCTGCTCTCCCCTGTCATTTATCTTCTGCCTACGACTTTATAAATTTGTATGTCCTCCAAGTATATGGATGACCTAATTGTCTTAGTTTACACCTGTAGTAAGGTACAGTTTGCTAGGTGAAGAAAGAAATTAAGATGTACATACTGCAGCTGTCTTGAATGTCTGGACATCACAGATAATTCTGTGATGTGGCATCATCTTCTAAACAACATCTCCTAGTGTTTTGTGTGTCTGCGTGTGTTCATTTTCAAGTACTATTAATGATTTGATTGAATACCATATGAAGCCTTTGGGAGAACTACTGTCCAACATCTGACAGTTCACCATTCATCTAAGGTAAGGCTTCCAAAGCAACTTAATATAGTTGCCACTATGGCCCGTGCAATTGTACTGCTCAACTGTCATGGACAATTGCAAATTTCCTTGTAGACCAAATTTTCTTCCTAGAGCTCAGTAGAATGTATGTCTGGATGCAAGGCAGACCTAGCATGGGGAAGTACTTAAGGAAAACACCTATAAACTATGCAAGTCTGAACAATTTGTACCCTTCAAGAAAAATATAGCCAGTTAAAGGCCTGAGAGGAAGGCCTCCTCTAATGTAAATTAAATAAATTAGCTTCTGCTACTTCATTTTCATTCTGTGTGAAAAATGGTAATTTTGTCAGGATAAAAAAATAGTGTAAGAATATATCTACTAAATTTAAAAGTCAAACTGAAGTCTAAAGACTTTTGTATGCTCATGAGTCTAAATTTTTTCCATCTGTTTTGATCCTGCCTGATGTTGAATGATCTAAGGGAACATAGTATAACAAGTACTTCTCAGAAGATGCTGAGCATCTTGCAGCTTTGTATACTTAGTTATTTGCTATATCACCTTTAATAATATAGATTCAAGTTCTAGTAGATGAGGAGAAATGAGCAAATGATTAAAAGAACCAGCACACTCCCAACTCAAGCTTGGAAAGGCCAAGTGATAAATACTGAGGTCTATAGTCCCTATATGAAATTCAAAGAGTCAGAGAATGAAGTAGCAGAGAGAGGTTTAGAACATCTTCAAAATGTAAGGCCTTTCTCAGTGTTTATTTACATTTTTTCCAATATATATATTACAAAAATTAGAGGGAATACCATTGAAAGAAAAACAGAGGAGAAATGGTACTTCTATGGCTCAGGTCACGGTTATTGGGATTCACAGAAATCTATGGAAACAGATATTTACAGTGTGCCTGCAGGCAGATTTTATGACATCACTTAAAGTTGTCCTATTACAAATCACAGAAAAATTCAGACTTAAGTTGTTTTCCAGTTTCTGCTGGAGAAAAGGTGCACAAAGTAACCCTCCCTTCCATAAATAACTGCTAAGGGCTAGATCTATTTGTTAGGAAGCTAACAATTTTTCACTTAAGTCTCTACATTTCTTTTCAGCACAGGATCTCCACAAAATGACGGTTTTTACCAATACAGAGGCAATATTTAAAGAAGAGAAAGTGCACGTGCTAGTAGTGTTCCCTAGAGAATGATCAATGGATCATGATTTATACATTTATCAATGATTTATCAATGATTTATCAACTTGCCTTGCCTCAGATTTCAGAATACTGTGTGCCAAAATAGACTGCATTAACCCTTCCTAACTAGTAAGGTGCTTTGCTTCAGAAGTTGGTTGTAATGGAATTACTGGTAATGCACTACTTTGAATGAGTAAAACTATGACAAGCTCTTTCCTACATGAAATGCTACTGTAAGTAAAATGGGTGATTTAACATGAGGAATGCAATGAAATGCCTTGACTTTTCAAAGAATCAGCTGTTAAAAATTATTTTTAGACCAATATTCTTAAGTCAGCTTTTTGCAGCTGATGATACTTCAGGTGTCATTTCCTCTATTAAGAGGGTGCTGCAGAGATCAGTATTACCTTTCTTCATGATTATCACATAGACATTTGTACTGTTCACAGGTTGTTTAAATTTCATATCTCCTTCAGGAATCAAAACACTAAATACTTTCCAGGATCCCTTCAGAAATGTCCATTCAAAGGAAAAATCAAAATCTCATATGAACATTCTAAATAATTATTTTGAATAAAAGAATGTGTGAAAGCAATACTCACAACATATAGTAGTGCTCATGCCTTACTTAAGTTTCTTTTAAGACCCAATCCTGCTAATGCCATTCATGCCAATGGTCTTACTGTAGTCAATGGAGCTATTTGCTTTAACATTTATCAAACCAGAATTCAGTAAGCTTATTTCAAGAGTAATTATGCCTATTTGGGGTTTTAAAATAATAATATAGATTTAATACATAAAAATAGGTAACATTTACATATGTTAAAATATAAATACTATAAGCATAATTGTATAATTTATTATATATAGAAATATTACACACATTTTCTATATACCTTTAGAAGGGCCAAATTTTGCAAAGAAATGAACAACTCCTACATGTTAACTAGTTTCTGTTGACCAGCTGAATAGATCACAGCCATATTCTATATATCAGGGTCAAATCTGCTGCTTCTGTAAATGGGAACAGCTGAATCAGAATGGTTCCTTTATAATGCTGTCTGTATGGGGAAACAGTAAAGTGTGTACATCTGTCACTGCTTTAGCCTCTGCATAAGAAGGAAGAGAATACTCATTTTCATGGAGAGAGTGATGCATTTTGCCTTCTCAAGCAAAGCTTCAGAATGTCTTTTTTAATTTCCTGCAGTTATAACTAAAACCAATAACAAATGTATGTAGCATATGGACAATGATTCAATGCACAATGAATCATACAAGACACTTTGAAGATGTAAATAAGAAATTGAAAAATTACTGCTTTTCAGGGCCTCCTGCCATGTACCTCTCTATATGTATACCAACATCTTTTATAGAAGAGAGGCCTGGAAAAATCCATACCATTTTAAACACGTGTTCCATAATATTTTATTGTAGCCTATTTTCAGCTGCTGTGTGCCTTATTTATGATCCAACCGCACAGCAGATGCATTAATGGAGCTGGGAACACTCCAGGAAAATACACACACCAGGAAAATGCTTTTCAAGGACGTAAATAGCTGCAAGGCAGTTTTGCTTTAATTTCAAGTTAAACCTAATTAAAGCTAATCTCATTCTAAAAAGGAGAATGAATAACTTCCTGTGAGTGTAGGTATTATACGCAGTACTGCACAATTCTGGTCAACCTAACTTATAGGCATAAGTTTCTTGTTTCGCCCTAGGATGTTTTCTTTATGCACTTTATATTGCTAATGTAAACCTAAACTAAGTTAAACTAGAATTAGACATATGTAAGTAAACCTGGATGTAGTCAGTGCTGTCTTTCACTCTTCTGCTGTCTTTTTGACTCAGAATCGTCCTTTACACTGACCATGCACTGTAGAAGGCAATATCTTGAACAATGAAGTCCCAAACAGTTAGAGACCAGATAATTAAGCAAGGTGATGTCAGGCTGCCTGTGGTACATTCCAGTTATCCTAGATTTGTAACTTCTGCAAATGTAAACTGCCTGCTGAAGTTACTTGTACACTGAAATCTAGTTGGGAAGGAATCCAAGAATGATAATCCCCAGCACAGCTAAGCAGTGTTTTGTTTTACTTCATTGCTTCTTTGTATTTCTCTTGCTTTTGAGTTCATTGTAGCCATTGGTGGGCAAATGTATGTCAGTGGCTTGAAGTGCCACTGTGCTGAATGTGAATGAGAATACTCCAGTTCATCCTCAGGCAGTTTAAAAAACAACCAACCCCAAAACACAAAACCTAACACATTCGGGTACCAAACACTTGATCTGAATTTAAGATACCAGGTTCCCCCAGGTACTATTCTAAATCTTTAAAAACAATATAAGGAGTTAGAATTGATGATGTTGTTAAATTCCATGTGTGGTATTTTCTCACTCTCCCTCCTGAAAAAAAAAAAACCCAAACCCTGCATGGTATGTAATTCAGCTTCTTTTCTTACTGCCTACTTATGATAATCTTATACCAGAAGTAATTCCCTGGATGTCAGTGAGACTACATGGAAGCTTGGTGGGAGTGAAGTTGGTGTTGGGAAGAAGCCTAATGGCTTTCTAGCCAGTCTGAAGCCAAGTTGTCAGGGAATATGGCTTTATTTTTGGCAGTAAATCAAGGAATGTCAAGTTCAGAATTCTATGGCTTCATTTGTCCTGTCTCTTAAATTTTAGCTTTCAGATTTGGAGGCTTTTGGCACTTGCAGGAGTTAAGAAAGTTCCTAGACTGAAACCCTTTAGCAGCACACAGCTTGCTTTTGCCACAACAACAGGTGTTATTCAACAAGTTGCAAGCACAGAGAAAGTACAAATATAGGAGTTAAAAGTTCCTAGAAGGTGCCCAGTAAATGAATCCATAGAGACTAATATCACAGAAGTGATAATTTAAAAATAAATAAAATTTAAAAATAAAAAATTTAAAAGAAACCCACATAATTTGGGAGAACATGCTGGGTCTCTGGTATTTTAGACAGCAGTTGGGAGGGAGGGCAGAGGAATAGACATGACAACACCAAAACCAACCAACCACAAAATGAAAAACATAATGGAAAAGAGGATATATGATTTCAAATGGCTTGCTATGCACATAACAACAAGTCCCATTTGATAACAGTCTTTTGGCTGAAATATAGAATTGTAGACTTCGTGAAACAGCCTGAAGGAACATAAGGATATAGTGGTACATATATTAGAATAGAAAATATGCTAAGAAAGAATGATACGTCTGCATTCACATTAGCATAGGGTGTGTCCTGGAAAAGCATATCCATAAATGTTATAGTTTACCTAAGTACCACATGAACAGTCCTTTCCTCTATTAAAAATGAAGTTGTTTAAGAAATCTTCAATCACATTTAAAACATCCATTCGCACTTCTGTTTCCAACAACCAGAAAAAGAAAATATTAACTCGTCCCCACTCTCATAGTCTTGAGTACAGGACAAATAGAGTATATTTTCTTCCATTATTGAACCTGAAATCCTTCACACACACACCCACCCCACTTCCTCATCTATGAGGGTTATGAAAAATGGCAGTACAAAAGTGACAGAAAATTGAAATCACAGTAATGATTTAAAATTGATTACCTTTTTGGACATTGAACTAAAATGGAACTTGAAATAAAAGACAAAGGATCTTAATCATTCCTGTATATTTTTTACTTGATATAGAATAACTAAACAGGTATTTCTGGCCACACAGATATCTAAGTGTTCAACCTTGAGCAGGTAAAACTATCCAACATTTTATCTAACTTATTATACGAGGTAGGTAAGGTACATAAGTAACAGTATTCCCTGTAGTAAAAGTGCAGAACAACACCATGAATGCATTGGCTTTTGGGATTCCATGACCACTTTTTTTACATCTTGGCATTTAAAAGTATGAATTTGAGCTCCTCGAACCAAATGCTTTGTAACCTTATCTAGTAGGCAATAAAGAATGGTCAGAGCTCCCTTTATAAACATCTTTGACTAATATGATTACTAAATAATAGAAATAGGAAATATTTGTTACTACCACCATCTCCCCAAAGCAGTACTCTTTAAGGTACTCAGCAAAATCTGTAGGAAAGAATACAGAATGCTGAACTGTTCAAGGGAGGAGGAGACAGACAGGTACACCATGACAACATCACATCTGCATTAGTGAGCCTGTAAGACCAAAGAGTCACTGGGCATGAGATTAATAATGACACAAGTGCTCCCACCCTAGAATGCATCCTATTCTTTCCTCAGAGAGGCTCCAGCAGAGAGGCTTCCATTTGCTGCTGGATACTGTTTGGTGAGATTTATTCCGTCCCTGTAAATGAAAATCCCCTACAACAGATTGCAGCTGCTAACATAGGCAGGATAGCTTTTTGTTGCTGCCAACAGAGAGCAAGACTGCAGGATAATCATGCGCTGCAACCCCTACTAAGTACATGCAGACAGCACCCAGCAACACACCCTCTCAAATATAAGGAACAAGTTATTAGCTTAATGATTTTTGAGCAGATTGAACAACTCAGCCTGGAAAAATGACTTTATTTCTTCAGAATAAGTAATGAGCTTCTACTTTTCACCCAAGAGATTCAAGTAAAATCAAGCTTAGGATATATCACAATGTCTCATTTTATTGCCACATCAGGCAGATAATTTCCTATTTTAAGTTCTAGTAAAAATAAAAAAAAAAAATTACACCAATACCTCCTGAAAAGACAGATTAACTTATTCATGCTAGCCTTTACAGTAGCCATGGCTGCTAGTTAAATAGTACTGCAAGAAATAACATCATAGCATGCCTTTTTCCCAAAGGAAATCCTTAGAAATACCCCGGAACACTGAGATCTCACTTCCTCCAATTGCAACTGTGTATGTAACATGTTACATGCAGCTGGTGTTGCTCTTAGAACTTCCCTACTATTTCAATTGGAATTTTTCTTCAGTTGACTGTTCTCCTGCATTTAGATAGCAGGCAAATTACCACCTAAACAGGAGTCTCATTACCACAAAAATCCTTACATAAATACTATGTTTTGACTATATAATTTCCTGCAGGGTATAAGCCAGATAAATTCATTTGTCCTTCAGGTTGGTCGTAAGAGAAGGTCAGGGGAGAGCTTATTCTAAGGGCAGTTAGGTAAAATACTGTCACATCCAAAGCTAGCCTAAGTCACCATTGTTCCTGAATGTTCCTTAATCAGGCTACAAAGATTACACTACCTGAACAGCTGATCTGTTTTCCCTTTCTTTTATGTGCAAACTTTTTAAAATTTGATATATTGATACTAAATTTCAATATCTGACATCAGAAATTGACTAAAGTTTCTGTTCAATGACTTCATAATTTGGATAAGCAGTGTTTTGAAATCTCGTCCAAATCATTCTTGCAAGCTGAACCCTTGGAAAACCTTTTGACATTTGTAAAGTAAAGGTTAATTTGATTATTTTTGTTCATGCGAGTTGTTAACATTTTAGTATGCTAAAATGTGGCCATTTCAAAATAAACCGAGTAAATCCTTTACAGTTCAAACAGATTTAGTTTATTTCATTTAATAATGGAAATGAGGCTTTTGGTTCCCAGCAAGTCACAAGCATACTTTTACTCACAAAATAAGTTAGAAGAATTAGAACATTAAATGTTCCTGAGAACAATTCATTTATAATTTCAGCCAGGAACATTTGCAGTGATCATTTGAAGGAGAATAAGATGAACAGAAAAAAAACATTTTTATTCAATTCCATATCATCAATTTCCTACAATTAAGGTTTTACATTGACATAACACTTGCCTTCTGGCTCTTTTCTGAGTCAATTATATTATCTGCTTTTGACAGAAATGAGATTTGACTTAGATATTGAAATTTCATCAGCAGAAAGTGCTTAGTGGAAACAAAAAGCAACTAGCGCTGTTTAGAGAACATAAGTTTTGCACTGAATTGTGTGTGTCTATGCTTCTTCCCTTCCCAGTACAAATACTTTAGATTTTCTAATATGCTGCTGTAGTTATAGCCTTTACCTTTCTCTCCTCCTTCTTCATTTCAAAGCTAAAGGAATATATTCCTCACAAACCTCTTCTGAAGTTTCTCCTAACCACTTCCACCTTAGGTGCCTTAGTACTTACTCAGTTGCAAGTCTGTAAGAAGAAGTGTTCTTCCACTTCTCTGTGGAAGAGGACAATACTTTTTTCAGTACTTGTTCTGGTGTCTTGCCAAAAGAAATAAAGAAAAATGCCTATTGCTTTTTCTTATTAATACTGTTTCTTAACAGTAACTTCATAGATGAAAAGCTGTCTAGTCACAGACTGAAAGTGAAGAACAACCACAGAACTAGATCAGTGTGCAAAAATATGCCAACTTACAATCAAGGGACCTTTAAGAGAAAGATAGGAGCTATTATCTTTTCTTCAGTACTTGCTTTCTCCTTGGTATCATGGAAATTCTCTAAACACATAATATACTAGTTTCAGAAACAAAGGTACAAAGTCACAAACACCAGTAAGAGAACAAATCAGAAGAGATTATACTGACAGAGAATCTACCTCAATAGGGGGCCAGAGAGCCCTCAAGCAGCTAAATAGTATTAATGGTTTGAAAATGCCAAAGCAGATTCTGAAGGAGTATACATTCTGAAAATGATCTTTAGACTATCTAGCAATGATGCTGTGTGATTAATAAGCAAGAAACATCAGGAACACCATTTAATAGGATACATTCTTTATACAGGAGCAATTACAATGGCTTTGATTGAAAAAATATTAGGAAAAATAACCCTTTTGCGGTACTATCTGCTTCCTAGCTTTTAAGTAATTGTCTCTTATCAGAAAATTTGTGCCTATTATATGCTTCAGTAATTCAGTCTGCTTCATAGCATTCTCCAACTCTTTGTACTAAGCTATTAAATCCTACCTTTCAAAGATCCTAATTTTTTTCCTTTTCCTAAAAGAAGCCTATAGATTTAAGATATCAATTACATGGCAATGTCATATACTTAACCTAAGAAATTTCCACTTCCCCCCACCCAAAAGAAATCTTCAAGATAGACTTTTTATAGTAGTTTCACAAAAGATCATAGTACTACTCAAATGTTTTTGTACATTTCTTCTGTTTTCCACTTGCCTTTGGTAGTGTTTACATTACTGAAACTGAAGACCAAGTTTAGTGCAAAGAATTGGAAGAAGTACGTTCATTCACAAGTTGGCAACAGATGAAGAGGTAAAAGGCAGAACTGGCCACCTATCTACAACAATGACATTTCAGCACTTGCCAAAGCTTCATAAAACTCCATCATTCAAAAAATATCTTTAAGGGTCTTAATGAACAAATGAATGCTAAATATTTACATAAAGCATGATGGGTTTGCTGTATCTCAAAATCTATATTCTTAAATTTTATGGTCCTTTTTGACCAAACTGGATTTGGACCATAATTGTAGAATCTGAATCAAAAGTAGGACACTAAGGAGTAGTTTAGACAACTCTAAATTACATCATTAAAGTAATATTTTAATGCAGATGAGCCATGCACAGGACTGATTATATCTCAGCCTCTTTTGCAGCTAATTCGTCTCAGAGCAGGCACTACAAAGTGAGAAATAACAGTTAAGTTCAAGTAAAATGACCTTTTTTGGAAATTTTTCATGTCATGCATTTAAGACTTTATAAACCATGCATCCATGAAAAGTAACTTTTTTTGCATGTATTTCCTTTTGTAGACATGTTAAACTTAACTGAAGAAATATCTCCTGTGCATTGTGCTAAAAGACTACTAAAGATAGGTTAGAAAACATCTGTAGTGTTATACAACCTTAAAATGCAAGTCTAGAATTTTACATTAAAAATGTTGACCTGTGCTACGTAAGTTATCAATCATCAAATGATGCCTTAAACAGGCAGTGTCAAAACGTATCAAATAACATCTTCTAACTCATTTATATTTTATTCACCAGAAAGAGAACTCTGAAGACTGAGGACCATGAGGATACACACGTGTTACTATCTTTAACCTGCCAGAAAATAGGTCTGAGATGTTTTCTCTCTTCTACATATCCTATCTCTAGAATGCAGCTTTAGTGTCTAAAACAGTGGCTCTCATTCTAAGGGAACTATATCCAACAGAGGCAAAAGTACCGTACATAAGTACCACGACTTTCTCACGTATGCAATATATATCTTTTTGGCTTGTGGATCCAAGAAAAAAGCTGTAAGGTCTAGATCCTGTTTATATGATATGGGGTCATTAAAATTTAAAAAAAAAAAAAAGCTAAATAGATAACCTGCTGCACCTGAATTACACTGCCATTTGAAATTTAGCAAGGAATGGCCTCTTCCAATAGGAGCCACTTACAGCCTCTGATTGGAGGCCTCTCCCTCAGAAACGGAGGTGACTTGCTTCTCCCACAAAACTTAGCTGAAGGCTAATTAGTACTACCTGATCTTACATATTCATCTGTCAGATATTCCTTTAAATCTTTTTTAGCAGACATGCAGATAATAAACCTAAAAGTTCACAGTTAATGCATTATATCAGTAAGATTACTGTCAAATATTTATCAGTCTTTCAAAAGTAAGGTTATCAAATGAGTTTTTCCTCCACTATATCTCTGAAATCTAGCTACTAGCTACTTAAAATCAACTGGCTTTTTACAGTAATGAAATACATATGTAAACACCTGTGACAAGTTAAAGAAGAATTGATATGAGGCTCTGTGAGTTATGGTTTTATAACACATTTTGCCCAGGTACTGTTCTCCTAGGACCAAGAAAAAACAGGCATTGTATAAAGGATCTTACAATTTTAGATTAATTTTGTAAAATGATATTCCATAATAAAGTGTTTTATCATGCTATGTTTGAATACTATTCAAATAACAATATTCAAAACTAGCAAGCAGGAAATAATATTAAATGACTCAGTTCCTTCAGACTGATTTTTTCCTTTTTCATGGAAAGTTCTAAGTCCTAATTTGTGCTGAACCAAACACAAAACTTATGTCAAAAATTTTCCATGGGTACACTTACAAATTTTTAAAATGGAGGCAAATATTGAGGAGTATCAAGTACTCTGAAATTGAGGACTCCTAAACATTTTAGACAGCAAACCATAAAAAAATCAAGCACAATAAGAAAATAATAATGATATCCCTTTTGATTAACACCTTCTAGGTTTATACTCCACAGTTATGTTCTCAAATACATTTCAAATGCCCTTCTTCCTCTTCCTCTCTTATCTGCCTCCTATTCTTTAGCAATGTCAGCACTATTAGAATTGCATTTCCTTAAGATATTGTCAATATGGATAAAAATTATGTATCTTTATTTTTTATCAACATAGGAAAAATAACCCCAAGCACTCTAACAATTAGGTATCTTGTAAGATTTAGAATAATGATGATGATGATAATAATAATGATGATGATGAATAAAAATTATTTAAAGCTAATATATCAAAATGCCCTTCACCAGCAAAGGAAGACTGTCAGTCAGGAAACCTACATTTCAATTAGCTCTAGGCACTGAAAACACTGAAACTTAGATTTTAAATTTAAAATTTAATTGAATTTGCTGCTGCAACTGCATGAAACATATCCACATTATTTCTTATTTAATTTACTCTGATCAGGCTTACAGTCCCTGAGTACTCCATCAGTCCATGCAAAGCTTCTCTTGGCCAACAGAGGATATCCTTATTTATTATATCACATTGCTCATCACTCTCTCCTAACACGAATTTTGCAACACTACTGATTCAAAAATGATCCAAGTTAACTCTCTGCCCTTTTGCAACAGCAGTAGAATTTTCTAGTGAAAACTAACTGAATTTAGTTGAATCTTGGGCCATTTCCATTCAGTTTGCCTCCTACTGTATTACCCACTTTCAACCAGACTGCAAATGCTGTTAGATATATTTAAAATCTAAGCTTTTCTTATCAGTTAAATATGCAAAATAGGGATCGCAAAGTTTGCATATTATATTTGAAAAAGTAAAGTGCTCCTTGCTAAAATTAATGCTTATTTTGTATCAAGTAAGAAGACATTCCTAAAATTTTAATTGCAGCCATAAAATTATATTAAAATTTTTCTATGTTGGCCACATTGCCTGTATTAAGGTGCAAAGACTCAGAACTTCAGACAACTCAATGGATAGATCGTGCAGCACTTTCTCTGCCTGTTTAGATGAAACAGTTCTGCAATAATAATTGTAGGACTGATGCACAGTTCAAAAGAAAGGGGCTTAGGTACTGGGTGGTTACATCCATGTGATTTTGTAGATGTGATACATAGTACCAGCTCTTGTTATAATGTTGATGTGCCCACAACAAGTCCTTAGTCTTACTAAAGGCTGGGGATATCAAACATGCAGATTTTCACTAAGAACTATTGTAGCTTCTTTACTTAGAAATTTACAGTAAGAAGGAGGTAAGGAGCTCTGCATTTGTCACATTTTTTCTTATGCAATAATTTAAGGTATAAGGTAGGCTTCTATTAATATTAGTGAAATTAAATCATTACATGAATTACGATTACTGAACTGTTTGATTCTTACAGATATAACTTTAAAACAAAATGTCACTCTGTGGGTTGTGAGAAAGACTTCTATTTTAACATATTCTATTTATTAACTGACTTCCCAAAAGTGTGCAGATGGACATTGACAGAATTAAATACCTCCAGCATCTTTGGTACGAAGGAGGTAATGAACAGCCTCATGTTCTTTGATGTGTATCAGCAGGACAATGTTAAGAAGTCCTTAGCTGCAGTGTTTACATGGACATTTTCATCTACCCTGAAACTTCAAAAAGTACATTAAATAAAAAGGTTTCTAGCTGACTTAACACTTGTATGTAATGTTTTAGCCGTGCAGCTCTGGAATGGCCAGCACTCAAGAACAGAGTCCTGAAACTGAAACTAATGAACATACCCTGGGAATGAACATTCCTCTGGGAAGGAGCATCACAAATCATATGTTGTTTATGTAAATCAGTCAAGAAAATGGAATATGGTATTCCTTTTCTCAGGTGCTGTAGATTAAACTTCTTGCAGATACACACTACCACTTGTCTTCTTCCATCAACCCTCAATGCCAGGAATCTAGGACTAGTGCAGACAGACAGTACTGTCCTTTGAAAACAGCACTCCATGTCCAAGCAAGCATCAAAGCATAAGAAGCTGTGTTCTGCAACAATATTGCAGACTGCTTTCCTAAAGGCTTAATATTTTTTAATATTTGGATATATTTACACATTTGAGGTAATCTTTTTCAGTAAGAAAGTCTTCCTGAAAGAAGATATGGCAGCAATTGACAGTAGAGGTAAAGAGGGAGACGAAGACTGTTAACACTTTACTATCACTTCCTCTGTTGCTATGTTTAGTGTGTAATAGGGTGTCAGAGTTGACCAAATTTTTACTACTTGATCTGAGTTGTTAGAGGCATATCCCTGTAATGGATGTACATGAGAAATAAGATGCCCTCCATTTCAGATGCTTTAAGAACATAGACAATTTTGATTGAGGAAATTAAGAGTTAAAATCAAAAAGCTAAATCAACGTCCAAAATGCAGATGTGCATGAAAGAGTAGAATCTGGACCATAACAAGAATTTTGTTAATTTAATCTCTTGTCAGTATTTGGAACTGGAGTATTGTTCAGCTTTGTAAATACATACACCTATTTTCCTTGCCTAAATTAATCCTGAAAATCTCCACTTCATGCTTCAATACCTATAAATTTGCTGTAAGGATGATAAACAGTGATGAAGTGTCATCTTAAAGGCATTACATTGAATGGTATTAATGGTTATTCCTTAGATTATGCATCATTGACCTTCACAGAGCCATTGATGGAAGTCTGCACAGTCTGCATATGCAGATTGTTTGTGTGGTTTTAAAATGAAGACCTGTTCAGGCACACGTGTAAGCAGACACAACATCTTAAAAAGCCTAACAAATTAACATGAAAATGATGTGAGTGTAAACCATTTAAACCAGCATTATTCCATACTGCTCACACGGACCTCAGTAAAATCAAACATGTCCTGCACAAAAGTAAGCATAAAGAGTATTTATGGTTCAAGGAAAGAACAATTTTATTCCATTAGAAGACATAGTTTCAGCCCATAAGTGACAGAAAAAAGAACACAGGGCTTAGCAAGACAACTCCATTCATCCTCACTGAACCTTTAAGGCACTAGGCCTGGAAAACTGAAGCAAGTTATACCCTGTCCTCTGACAGTGAACTGCTGCAGATCAACAAGATCGCAAGGCCTCCTTCCAGTACTTACATGGGTACATATCATGGCATTATCAGAGCTCCAATGAAAAGAAGCGTTTATTAAATATTTAGCCAGAGACCACCCCTGAGCAGATAGTAATACAGAGATGGGGAATTAAACCACACAACGATTTACATTATCTAGGAGAGATCACGAAGCAAACCTGTGCAGGAAAAGCGATCAAAACTGTTTCTGGCTGGTTAACACTGGGCTAACCTGTAACCACTGAGATAGATACATTGGGTTTTTTTCTACAGCAAAACATTATTCCCACCCACAGCTACCAGAGTCCCTAACAAGTCCTGTTGTCACCATTCCTGGAGCTGGGAAGGGAAGGGAAAGGAAAGGAAGGGAAGGGAAGGGAAGGGAAGGGAAGGGAAGGGAAGGGAAAGAGGTGATGTAGGGCCTCTTCCTGGAAATATTGCTAACAGGATGGAGGATAAAGAATCCCAATGACTGTGTAGGACTTTGAAGTCACATTCAGTAGTCTGCCTAGTTGTCCTGGTTTTATTGATTTTTTGAGCTGTGAGCTCATGGAGTTGATGTGCTGTGTTTTGGTACAATATAAATAGACATCCAGTTTATGAAACAAAATGGTTTTGTTGTCACTGAAGTATATAACCACGCAGACACATTCAAATATACCTGAAATAAAAAAGAGCCCTCAGCATTAAAAACCCATGAGTTTAGAAAATGCCAGGTTTGACTATAAATCGATTTAATATCTATGGATTGTACTATGTGATAAACACAATCAGTATCAAATCTTTCATGCTTGACTAGAGTTTAAAGAATGAGAGCTGATCTAGACACAAAGAATAATTCTGGAAGGCATTCTTTTCCATATGTATAAATAATATATTCTAAGAAAAAGCTTGAAATAAATTTCATCAAAATTCATACTATTTTTTTAAATCAACCTAAACAAGTAGTTCTTGAATTATTCCCAAGCTGAGACTTTGTGATCCATTTTTTGGCTGGGGGATTTTTTTTGCAGTGAAGTCATAAACCCTTGAAAGTAAAGTATAATAATGAAAAGTCTGTGAGACCCTGAAGTGTAGCAGCAGGAATAGTGCTCCTATAATATTAAGAAAAAATTCATACAGACGCTTTAAAAGCAGAGTAATAGCCAAACAGCATAAAACAAAATCAAACCCAAAACACAGCAGCATTTTAATAGAAGAGAGTAAATTCATCATTCTGGCAGTCAGTAATTTTATAAAAGCTCCTGTTCTCATTATGCCTCTTAGTGTTTTAACTACAGATGAAAAATAGAAACGATTTTAGGCTATTCCCGGCAGACTCCAGTAGGTTTAAGGGTAGCTGACCAGATGGAAGAGGCTTACTTTTAAAGCACTGTATTTTACTTTCCATTCCCTCTGGCACTGAAAAGAGAGGAAAGCACTTCTGAAAATTTCAGGTTCTGCTTGTAGAAGCAGTAATATATGTTTAGCTAAAATTATTTTAAATAGGCTGCTATTACTGCTGAATTTACTATAATAAAAACAATTGGAACATGTTTCATGTAGCACAAGAAGTGGCTGGGGAAAAGGCAATCTTTGAAGAACAGAACTTCACGTTAGTATAGGGAAAGCAGTCTGCACTTGAGAAAGTATTCTGTAGTGAAACACAGGAGGCCACAGGTCAGAAAAGGTTTATATGGAACATGCATAATAGATATTTAGAGCTGTTGTCAGGAAAAACCCTAGTTCTGGAGTAGTGACAAAATTATTCTTCTCTTGGCCTATGGTTTGAATCCTACCTCATGTACATGAAAACAAATTTTGTCTTCTGAGTGTCCAGTGCAGAGGCTATTCTTAGTCTCAGCACGTTCAGAACCATTAATGATGTGCAGTATAGAGTGAGAAACAGATTCATTCATCAAAAATCTCTGTCCATTTTAACAGGCCGTAGTCAACAGGACTCAGCTAATTCCTCCCACTCCATCCCTATGATAAAATATCTCTGACAATATTAATAGGGATCCAGTTCTGGTCACACTGGCACTGGTATAAATTCATTGTCAACAGTGGGATAAGCATAATACCCCCTACCCAAACCAAGTTCATCATACAAACTGCAAATTTTTTCAATCATTTTAACTTGGAATGTTTGCTAAACCCGCCTATTAGGCTTTTAGCAATAAAATTACAAGAAACAAAATGCCAATCTTTTATTACGGTAAAAAAGTTTAGAAAAAGTTGGCTTCTTTTTTTTTTTTTTTTTTTGTGGGTACCAGCATGAGAAAACTCATTTCCACAAGTAATGTATTTGTGACTTCTTTATTCACTGTCACTCAGAGTCAGCGATGTTGCATGCTTTGTATTTGGCTGTTATATAAAACTAATGGATTTTGAACTTTTACTAAAAAAGTGTCCTCTTCTCACTAGGGTGCAAGTGTTGGGTTCAATGGCCAACCTGGAGATCAAAGCCAGTAACAAGATTCTCTGTGTGATTTCTGTTGAAAACGCATTCAACAGTCAACCCTGAGCTATTGTGTGGTGCTTCTGAGGAGGGTAAAACTCATAATGCTTTCAAAGTAAGGAGTGGCTTTTGAAGTAGGCAGTAAAAGTGGAAGCAAACTGTGAGTCTAAGTGTAAACAAGAAATTAATAAGTTGATAGGACAAATAAAAATAGTCCAAACCTGTTGTTGCATAAGGGACCCAATGGCAACATGCCAGTTCCATAAACAATATCTCACAAGCACCAATATGTCTGGTCACCTTTCATATAGGCAAAGAAAGCTCATATCTATTTTTCTTATTGAAATGAATGTCACTGCAAATGCAGAGCAAGGCTTAGACTCTTCAAATAATGTAAGAAAAACAGCCACTTTGTAATTTTATCCCAAACAATACAAGTTAGATAGATAGATGATCGTGCATTTCCACTGATTTCATCACTCCAGTTCCTTCCTGACCTGATTATAACTGAAAGTGCAAAAGATGAGTAATTGAAATCCATGGATGAACGTGAGATAGTGGCTAAGAACAAGTGTGTGAAACTTGATTGTTAGGGACCTAATACATTTCTGATTTTTCCACTGACCTTTGTGTAAAGCGCAGCGTGTCTAAAATAAATTGCAATAAACACTAACAAATAAAGCCTAGGAAACCTAGCAAAGAAGTTATGATTATTCAATAAATAGTAAGTTTATGGCCTAGTTTATTAATAGCATTACTGCAACTGACACTTGCAGACATTACATGTTTGAGCCCATAGCTTGCTCTCTTTTTGTGCTCATACTACCTTAGTTTACAGAAGCTGAGCTAGTGAAATCCATGGGGGAAAATTTTCTTTTAAACATACTGCCTGCTATGAAGAGCTGGGCTCTGATAGCTTTCTGATATGACCACTTGCCTAGCAGTCGTCTTGGTCTTTTTCTTATATATCAAACTGAATACAAGTTCCTTTGATTTACAAGTCTTTAAGGGATAAAGATCAAACTTACACCTTTAGAGTGAAAAAAAAAAAAAAAAAGCTGTATGAGGGGTTTAGGCAGAAGAAAAACTGAACAAGAAGAAATTGGGAATGAAGATTCTGGAAAAGAAAACACAGCAACATCCAAACCTGTGCACAAATCTAAAGATGTGCTTGACAGAGCCAGAGTAAGTGTGCAGATAAGCAGCAGGAAATCAGTCAGAAACTGGCTTTAACTTCCCTATCTTTTACAAGTTTATTTTAGGCTAATACTTATGGTAGTTTTCCTATAGGCAGAACCAGTGGCTTTGTACAGTTCAATGACTATGATGGTCTGAACTACTCTGTTCTTACATGCCTTTAGATTTTTATGACTTATTATCTTATTTTTAGGTGGTTGTTCTGGTTATGTGATGCAGTGACTACCAGAGTGCTGCCTTATTCCTGCCACTTATAGCTGTGGGAGTGTATTTGCATTTTACTACATAAATGTTCAGCATGAATAAACGGGGAAGTTAAGCAGACATTCTGATTTTCTTTTCATTGCACAATCTTAGCAGTAATGCTCCTGGGACATGTTCATCTATTGCATGGACTATGTCACCCATTTATACTTATTTTGAGCAACAGCCTCTTAAATACCTGTGTATTGCTATGCCCATGTGGTTCAGTCCGCACGGCACACAAGAATGAAGAGTAAATATCAGGGCAGAGGTCACTAGTTGAGACTGGAGAGGTGTAAAAGGATTCTAAAAATCAAGTTACAACTTGCAGTCCTTCCCACATGCCTCTTCTCATCAAAAACACCTAAAAAGAAAATCAACAACCTCACTAAGTTTATGAATTCCACTTATTTGACTTTCGTGAGTACTGATTGTATTGAAGGTTTTCATAGGAGTCAAGTTAGCAGTATTTCATCCTTACCATGTAAACTGCAGTTGTCTAATCCAGCTAATTAGGACGGAAACCAGATTATGTTGAACACAGCAGTGAATTATGTTCCTGAATCCAGTATTTCATCCCTAGTTATGATTTTAAAATACTGACACCAATTATTAGCACTTCCACCCACAGTACTCATCAGCTTATAATACTCAGTCATCTTGGGCATTGTACATTTAGGTTTTACAACACTCGGGTAATAGTTGTCAGGTCATATTCACCTCAAGGCAACTCACATATGTGGCAAGACAAAGTTTTACTTCTCCAAAGATAAAAGGAGACAGGCTAAGAAATTAATCGAATAGCCATGAGAAGAAGCCAGGGGAACAGCAGTGAAGCCAGGGGGAGATCCTTGAAGATGTGACTGGTGATTGCTGCTGACACTAGATAGTCCTAGTAATTACAGCTGCTGCAGCCCCATACAGCCTTATTTGTCCATCAGTGATGATATGGCAGCAGCCAGCTAGCTTTCCAATGCTCTAAGGTATGCAAAATACTCAGAAATTTGGCCATTTGTCTGCCCCCTGCCAGTGCAAAATCCAGTATCACATAATTGGAAGCCAGGACCCCTAAACCAGAGAGCTCAAGTGGCTTGTCCAAGGCAGGTAGGCAGTGGGAATTCTGCTTGTGGTTCCTAGGGAATTTTGCCCCCTTGGTTTGCACTCCCAAGAAAGCATCCCATTTTGCTGTTGACATGCCACATCAGCAAAGCATTGAAATACATGCTTCATGAAAAGAAATTTAAGCAGATGCTCAAAAATCGGAGTGCTGACATTTTCCTGAAACAGGCCCACACAAAATACCCACTTATTGTACAGAATAGTGCTTGCAAAAAGTTACCATTTCATTTGTGTCACCACCCACTTACTTTAGTTTTGCAGCCAGAGCTGCAGTTCCAGAGAAGTCATGCATCCTGAAAATCAATTAGATGCACAAAGCAAAAAGTAGAGTTTGACCATAACTATTTTTTCTTTGTAACCTAGTATCTATATGACAAGAGGATTTCTAAGAGTGAAGGTCATCTTCATAGTTGCTGAAGGCCATGCAGTAGATGCTTTTATATAGCTCCAGCAGCACAGCCACAGCAAAATGAACTATGTCAATGAAAGTTTCATTGATTCTTCTTGCATGGGCTACTTCAGAGCATTAGCCACGAGGATTTGTCATGACTGTGTTCCAAGTCTATTGAAGACAGTCATTAGAGAACAGCAAATCATCATCCAGATGATTGCAATCTACAGTTACGCAGCTATGTAAGTCACATACTCAAGCTCACAGTTTGCATATTGATTATAGCTTGGCCTTAACAGTTTATCATGTAACTTCCCATCCCTATTTTTTATGAATTTTATCATTGAGTGACTGTTCATGATTTCATTATAAAGTCTATTTCTCCCTAGTGAACTCTTAACAATTGATGATAGGTCAGAAATTGGCTAGTCCTCTTGGGAAGCAAGCAAAAATTTCAGCCTGAAATAGAATTAGTGTAATTTTTTTTAAAGGGATCTGTCTAACCTGCATTGCTCTTACTGTATAAAGAGTATTAGGTAATTTTTAAAGTTTGACTGGAAAATGCCCTTATGCCATCAGTTATTCTTGTGCATTTTTAGAATATACTTTGAAATTTCATAGGTATATCCAACCTTCTTTCCCATTAATATTAGCAAGAATTGAAAACATCTGCCTAAAGCTATAAAAATCTAGGATGGATTGATGATATAAAGTACAATACTGTGAAGAAAATGCTGGCCACCTCCATCAGCTGAGGAAAAGATACAGTACACATGATTCCTGCATGTATATTACAAAGATTCTGCACCCTTCTTTTTAATAAACAGAGGTAAAGATAAATGTAGATTCTGGATCTGAGCACTTTATCTGTAATTCTGCAAAGCCAAAGAACTACAAGATTTACTGGCTTTGAAGTTGTGCAGTTCAGTCATACTAAAGACACTTTGTTTAGCAGAATAATCACTGTTTTGCAAATTACACCCAATTTATGCCCAGTACTAATGAGTGACTAGTTAATGTTCGGATCTTCCACCGATATCGGGAACTACTGCTCTGCATGAGTTTGTATTCACCTTTGATATACAGCAAGCAGGGAAAGTCTTTACCACATAGTACTAAGCCTGGAACTTTTCAAAATAAATAGGTCCCATAACACATTAAAGCAGACTTTACAGTACAGGTCTCACAGTACTTGAACAGGATTGGGTTCCTCAGGCCCTTCTGTGGAGATACATTGTAAGCATACCTTTTGTATTGCAGGATCTAACCTCATGCTAGGTAATATAGGGACACTGACACACCAAGTTGATTTTCTTTGTTGAATGCCCCATAAAACTTAGAAATATTGACAACTAAGATTGACCTTTCTTGTTACATGGTTATTGATTGTGCTTTTTATTATTTAATGGATGGCTTTATGGTGGGACTGTGTTATAGAAGATCAATTTTAAATGTTAACCTTGGCTCTGATAATTTTTTTAGTGACAAAGCAAGATTAAGTGTTACTATGATACTTCTGTGTGTTAAATGAATTGATAAATATGTTTGAAATAGTTTCATATTCATAACTCTTGAAGAAAAATCAGGTGGAAATAACTGCAAATTATACTGAAATGGATGGAATAGGTTTTTCTAAAAAGCATGAACTTTAATTTAAAAAATCATATATCTATCCTTTAATTATTCCCATTTTTATAATGTTCAAGATTCTTTTAAATTATCACCATTGTCTACAATGTTATATTCTACATTCTAGAGTGCTTTTCTTGCAACAAAAAAAAAAAGAACTTAGGTGGATCATATCAGGAAATTGTTTTCTTATAATGTTAGCCTTTTTGAGAGTTTTGGGCAGAAAAGGTCATGTAAAATTACAGTAGAATTTTAAACTCCAAAGCATTCATAGGTGGAAAAACATCTCCCCCTGAAAGCTCATCTGTTAGACTAGAAATAGCCATATACTTTAATTCTGAAATATTTAATTATGATATGAACAATTTTGTCTTATCTATACTTGTTTCTCAGTGCAAATAAAAATTAATTTCAAATCCAAAAATGCAGGCCTTGCTTTTTCAAAAATATAAAAATAAAATATTTTTATGTCTTCAAACATTTTCCATTTAAATACACCGAAAATCATGTATTTCCAAGCTTTTTATGAGCTAACTTTTTCTGAAGGCAAAATTCCCAACTATTATTTCTGGTGATTCATTTTATAAGATCATATTTAAATGTTACTTATCCTTTGCAGGTTTCATTAAAAAAATCCCAAGAGTTTAGTGCAGTAAAGGTGCTTTTAAAACCTATTATTTTGGTATCCAGAAGAAAAATATCTCTATTGGTAAGATAAATGGCCTGCAAATATCTGTAAATTAGACCAAGTTATATAGCAAGGTGACATTTATCAGTAATGCTTTATCCTGCAAATGACTGATCATACTGGCCTCAAGCCAGCTAAACAAGTAATGGGCTATTCACTGTATAAAGTTTAATCCATACATAAATTCTTTAGGATATTAGAGAATAGTACTCAGTGTCTAGCAGATAGACTTTAAAAAAATCATGTTAGGAAATGTGCAGTGGACTTAATTTTTTTTTCTGAAGTGTGCAAAAATACAGCAGTGGGACCCCTTAACTCTTAATCATATAGGAGATAAATGTCAGACAAAATGTCGATATGATTCAATGAAGTATCACAGACATGCTCAAGCTGTACCACTAGCACAGGTGCTATCTTACCTGAACTACCTTATTCCGTGCTCTCTCAGGCAACTTTATGATGTACTTTACCGGGCAGTGTAGATACATCTGAGATTTAAACAAAGGAACTTGGACTTGGTGAAGCTTAAACTAGACAGTCAGCAAGGTTAAGAGTAATTAAAACAAATGACCAAAAAACCATTACCAACTATATGGGTTTCATCAGTAAAACTGTATCTCTTTTAAAGGGTGTTTTTTCCAGTTCAGCACATTGGCTTAGATATAATGAATGTGAACAAAGTCCATGACTTGCAGTAGACTCTATTGTAACAATAATTTGGTCTAGGTCTCCATCTATGAATATTGGCTGTTTTACAAAGAGTAAATTCAAAGGTTGCAGTCAACTAGTTTTGCTACCAGGTGCAAATATAAAATAAATACATTGAGTTCATAGGACTTTATTCATTGAAAGAATGAAGAGAAAGAGGAATTTTACTCAAGGTATCTTGGCTGAATGGATGTTGGAGTGCTTGAGGTAGAAAAAAACACGCATGAGACAAATTGATGGACAGTATGTTCAGGTCCCAGTGCTGAAGGCCTAGCCAAATGATACATTCATGTCTCAGAGCCTTAGTATCATGCCATAAGCATTTCTACAGCTTGCAAGAGCAAAGTCTCACCTCTTTTTCTGAGAGAGAAGAACTAAACTGACTACCTAAGGAGAGATCCAACCTTTCCAGATCTGCATGGGTTTGCACCTACTGCTATATATAAGCAGGGGGATCCCAGATATACAAGTTCTGGACAGTCTCCAGTAGACTCTCTCCTTCTGCTCTGTCAAGCCTGCTTATTTATTTTCTTACTGTCATTGTCTGCCACCCACAAGGCAGAAGGAACACTGTCTTGGATGTAGGTCCCAATTTCTTTCATTACATTTGTGCCTATACTAATCCCATTAAATATGGCTGTTCTATGGGAAAGAGGTGAGACTTTAACCCAAAAAACAGAAAATCTTGCAAGTGAGAGACTTCATTATTCCCAGACAAGCCTGTAGACCCATCCAGATCACACATACTATATAGCTAGAACAGCATGTGAAGTCACTAATGTGCTACAGTTCTAGACATAACTGGGAGATCAAATGTGTAAACCATAGGCTTTAAGTTTCAGCAATTTTTCTTCTTTTTTTTCACTGCAGTTACTATTTCACAAAAGTACTGAAACTTAACAAGCGCCCCCAAAACATGAATTACTCACGAACAAGCCACATCAAACCAGTGCTGCTTCTTGCAACCTCCCTACACAGAAAACCATTAGGAATCCAAACTTGTCCAGCGGTTCAATGTTAAAATACCGGGAAGTTGTCTGCGCCCCAGTCACTTAGAATTGACTCAAAAACTCCAAAATAATCTGATGGTTCTGTTCTTTACAAAACAGTCTTAGAAGGTGGCAGCGCTGTATGTGTAGGAATAGGTTGTGATGGCTGCACACTACATTTTTCCGTATTGCTGCTCTGCCCTCTCCTGGGACAGCCAGCATACTGCTTAGCCAGCCCACAGCAGGCAATGGCATGGACAAAGCCAACGGTACAGTAGAAATGTACCACTTTGCACACATGACTGAAAGGCTCGCTGTGAATCACTGCATTTTCCTGAATATCAAGTAGGAGAACAAACAATCTAAAAAGCAAGACAATTCGAGTACACATCTGCTATTTACTGTCTCATTCTGATAAATAAATTTAGAAGAAAAGTGCAATGTTTAAAAAAAAAAAAATCCATGGTAACTTTTAAAAATTTTTTTCCTGTTATATTACCGGAATATTTTCTTTTAAATTTTGAACTTAAAAAAAAAAAAAAAAAGAAAACTAGTAGATACATATTTATGTGGATTTGTAGACAATTTTTTTTTTTAAAATCCAAACCTGTATGTTTATTGTATCATTTATGGGTTAGTTTTGACTGACGTTTATCCTTCTTTGTACTTACTTTTCAATAGAAAGAGGCATTGTTAGATAATTTCAGATTAATCACCCATCGCTGGCTATCATTACATGTAACAGTTCAAGGAAAGTAAAGGTTAGCATTTTAAAATGAGAATGCTTAAAAATAAAGTCTGAAATACATTTTAGGAACCTAAAATAATCTACTGTTTCCAAAGCTGCTGAATGCTTCCATGCCATTTTGGGGAAAAATAACCCCAAAATAATTCAGAGTTGTTTGAAAGCCTAAAAGCAAATAAGGTACCTTAATTTGAAATTGTCAGTTTACCAGCATTCGTGAAAACTTTTAACCAATTGAGAAATGAGGTCAGAAGTTCACATAAGTACAATTTCTTTTTTAAAATGAAAACACTGTTTTGTGGTAACTGCTTTCTGATGGGCCAGACAGTCTTTAGATCTGTTCTTTGTACAAGTTAAAAAGCATTATATTAATAATGCTTGACTGAGTAACTGTCACTTTACAGCACCAATATCCATCAGACAAAATGTGTACATCTACTTCAGTTACAGGCACACAAGAATAAAAGTTACAAAAATAAAGTATTTAAGAGACAACATGCTATTTTCATGGACAAGATCTCTATAATAGAGTATACGCTCACCAGGTGAGGTAGATCTCTTGTCTTTGTGAATTTTGATCTACACTTTTTAAAAGTAGAGGCCAAGAACTTAGACAAAAACTCATCAGCAATTCATCAAGGCACAGCGTAAGTACACTTCATGAATTGTTCATTTGCCGTTTAGTTAATGCGATGACCTGTTGTACTGAGGATAAGTTATTAAGTAATGAAATAGGATGATTGGATTAAGCTAATTACTTGCTTCGAAATGACATTTGTACCTAGATTCTTTGGCCTTGCCAGAATGAATTATATAATCTAAACAGTGGGTTTTGTATTCCATTTCACAACTTCCAAAGCCATATTTTACCCGATAGATGAGATCACTAAAATTGTGATTAAAAAAATAGGTCATATAATACACTACTGCTGTGAAACAGACTCTATACCAGGAATCACATGCTAATCAATTTAGCCTGAAGTGCCTAGGCAAAGGATATATTAGTAAGTACAATTATAATAATAGGTCTGATGAGATTATTTACCAGAACCAATATTCTATGCAGAGGAATATAGAATCTAGGACTGCAAAGTTTTGTATTGAAAATAATCATACTGACAAAAAGCTGCAGTATGAAGAACTGTTTTTTACTTCTGTTGAATTTTACTGGTAAAACCAAAGTTCAGAAAGTAAAAGAAGGCTCTACTAAAGTGTATCTGCTGGGGACTCTTTGTGAACAGGCTAGAAATTCCCACCGGTCGTGCTCCCCATCTGCTCTTTTTACTTTGTGTGCATGAAGTGAGCAGTTAATGGCTCTCTGGGTAGGACAGTACAAGGCTGGTAGCTGTTTCAGATTTAATCCCACAGCAGACACCAGCCAAATGAGGAAATGTTTCTGTGGTACTTCTCTACCTGCATCGTATGTCCCATTATCTTAATCCACCCTGACAATTCTGCCACTATTTCTGACAGGTTTTCTGCCACAAACCACTGAGTGGAGAAGATAGGATCCATAATCAGTCTATCATCAGCTCAATCATTGCAGCCTCTGGTACTAAAGACAGAGTGGGATTAGGGTCAAAAGAGGCAGAATGTGTTGAAGGAGTGGAAAGAAGGGGTGGAGGAGAGATAACACACTGCAAAGGAAGAGAAAGGAATAGAAGAAATGGAAAGAGCTGAAAAAGGCACCGTGTCAGAAGCAGCAGATGCTCACCATTGCTGTGCTACTGTGCTGCCCCAAACTGGCCCATTCCCATAGAATGAAAAAGACCTGCACTCGCAGGGATAACTGCCGTGGGTAGTTTTTTTGAGTAATTTCTGTTCTTGGGCTAATTTTAAGGTTGACAAAGGTGAAAGGAGCCCAAGGAGAAGTGAATAAGCTTTCCTTGCAATAGTTAAGCACAGCTCAACAGATACTAGTCTGGAACTATTTCCCAGGGTGAGGCTTAGGGGAAGGCAGGTTTGAGGGTAGTGTTCCATCCCCTGTTCCTGCAGAGACCTACCCTTCACCTCGGGAGATCTCAGGCTCTCTGCGGAGAGTTGCTCACTGCTGTCCATGTGGTACATACATGCAGCTAGTCCTACAGCTTCATGACATGGACTTTCTGCTCCTTTCTGTAGCTCATCAGCCTTCCACAGCAGTTGAGATACCAAGTCGTGAGGATTTGTTTTCACACAGACTGGAAGGCTGGCATCTGTGGGAGTAAAACCGTGCTACTGAGTTAGAAAGCCCAGCTTCTTGGAATGACTCTGTCTTTCCCCTGGGCCACCTGCAGTTTAAGGCTAAATTAACAACCTCAGATATTTTAAATGCTAGTACTAGGCATAAAAAAATATAATTATCATCCACTATTCATTCCCATGCACCCATATATATATTTCTTCCTCAGTGTGGCAGCAGAAAATACAGTGAGATTTTAATGTTTTAACCAAGCTCAAATTATCTCTATGTTACACTGATCAAAATTATTTGAAATTACACTCACAAGCAGATTTTATATTTTAAGGGACTTTTCACAAATTTTTCATTGTCCGAGGGTAGAATCTGAGCCTGTGTACACCCACAAGGCAGCTAAGGGATATTGTTTCTTGACTTGGGCTCTTTTCCTCTAAAAAAAGAAAGTAATGTTAGTTTTATCTATTTTAGTTTCTAACTCTTTCCTGAAAGAGAACTCCGTTCTTGTGAAATGACTTGTTCTTTCCTTTGGTGTTAACCACAAATTGCATGTCATTTCAAACATTTATCTTGTTCTATACTACCTATTTGCACCTCCACTTGCACGGATTTTGGCTCTGATATATATGCTCTGGGAAGAGTCCTACATGAAAGCTAGTGTTCTGCTTCTCTTGCAAGATGTTTGGTTATATACTAGCTAATGTGAAAGCAATTTATCAACTTTGTTTGTCAGAGGGACTTCCTGCTGTATCTAAACAAGAATCAATCTGCAACAAAATTATGAGCTAGTAGTGTTAAATATATAAACTCAGTGAAAATGATTACAAAACAGGATCCTCCAGAGCTCTGTTAGAAATGTGGAAAATGCAAAGCAATGAAGTTTGACACAGCTAAAACACTTCAGATGTTTTGAATGTTAGCTTATTGGAGTGAATTTCACCTGAAAGGAAAAGGGCTCTCTTTTGTAAATACTATCTTTACAATCTAAGTGAAATCTTGAACTGTGGATAAGTAGTTAGCATGCTTTCTCTTGCTGTTTCTAATTATTTTTTATAGCACAGTACCACCTAGAGGCTCTCTTGTTCTCTGTGCTGTTTATGTGAGAAGTGGGAAGCAAAACTTTTGGAGCTTTTTACCATTTGCATAGATAAGACAGACACAGCATGAGAAAGGAAATAGAGCCCAAAGGTGGGAAGGATAGAATTCCTTCAGAAAAAAAAGCCAGTCTCAAAGAGAATAGAAGCCAAGTTTCATTAGTCATGACATTTCTCTAGTACAAAACAAATAGCCACTCAAATTGGTGCAGTGATGATTTTAGATCTAAAATAGATTTGGTCTCCAGCCCTTTTTGCATGTCTCGTGTCATGCCATATGAAAAAGTTTGTGTAACTATTTCCTCCCCCAACTGCATCATGGAGTAGGTGCAGAATTTTCCCTCTGGCAGAGTGATACTCTCCCTCAATCTCATCCTTGCAAGCATTTTCAACCCAGAAATGAAAAGCATGATCACTTCTACAACACAATTTTACTTTAATTGTGCCAGATAAAATTTTCCTTTCCGAATCACTAAATGAAACCATTAACATCAGCCTTACAGAATACTCATTCTAAAGATAAGCATGCCATCTTATTGTCTAAGGGTCTAATTCTTTTCACAAGTACCAAAAATCACCAGATTAAAAAAATTAAAAATATTTTAATCTTTGCCAGCATAATGTTGTGTATGTCATATTTAGCATATGTCATGTTGCCTGATCATTTACGCTGTTTGCAGCCTGTGAAATCTTCTGGAAGTTACAGAAAAAGGTAAATAAGACTGGAGTGATTCTATTTAGCAGTCATTGCAGATAATCCAGGAGGACAGGGCCTCAGAAGATTGTTGTCTCCAATAAAGGGAAGTAGTGGTAGTGTTTCTTGCCTCCTCACTTGCAAGGTTTCTACCCATAGCCTTTATCTTCTCTCTCTGTGTAACAGGAAAGAGCATTATTCATGTTAATAGAAGTACTGAAGTGCATTTTTTCAGAGAGCAACAGATCCCAGTGGAATTAAACATAATCCTCTTACCTCCTTAACAGAGTACAGACTAAGTAAAACACTGAGTAATCTTTCCCGTGATTATATATTTTATTGATGGGTATATGATGAATACATTAAAGATATTTTTTCTATTTCTAATGTGATATGAAATTCCTTCCATGAATTTCAAATGAGATATGAGTCTTTTGATAATCAGATTTGTATTTATTGGTAATTGCTAATCTGGTAATGGATTGTCAGGAATATAAAATAGAAAAATTAGTTATTTTGTTATATTTTCTCAATCTTTTGTTAACTCCCCCTTATTCCATTTCAGCAATCTGTATTTGTCAGGCTCTCTTCAACATGTTCCAGGCAGGAAATCATGTGCATATAGCAATTTCCATGAACAGGAAACTGCATAAGTAGGGCTTTAATGTAGACAAATAGAGTTCTTATGATTGTAGATTGCTTCAAGGGTGGGATTTTCAAAACCTGCTATTAACTCTTCTTCCTTTATGGTCTCACCTGGGCCTTGACACTCTGGATTTTTCCTATTTGAATAGCCCTCATACTACAGCAGACACACTTAATATTTGTAGGTATTTCACGTGGTTTTCTGGGTCCTCATCCTCCACACTGCCAAGGGCTCTTAGAGGAAGCTGATCTATTGTAGCTTATAGAGCAGTTTCTGTCATTCAATATTCTTTGTTTGAAGGTGATGCTGGCACAAACACACAAAACTCACTCCACTGTGAGTTGAAGGTCTCATAAATAGATCGTATAATCTGTTAATATGGAAACAAGAAAGAAGCAAGCAAATCTTTGATGTTATTTCATCAAACTTTTAGCTCATAGAAAACAAGATCTTTTCTTTGGGTCTCCACAGAACTCTGCATAAAGATAGTGACTGCTTAAAATTGGAATGCCCAATAAATAAAGCCTTAAGTAGCTTAATGTGTTCCCAGAGTAACATTTCTATTACTTATGCAGGAACATAAATTATGCCAAAACCTGTAGCACAGTCACAGCCAATGTTAGGATGAGTAACTTATTTGGGATAATTTAAGAGAATAATCTTGTTCTGAGGTGTTGTAGTGCTCCTCTCTATTTCTACCCATGAATGTCTCCAAAGATCTCATCAAATCATATAAACAGCTCAAAAAGCTGCAGTTGAGCCTTGGAAAATCAAAGAACATTCAATGGAGCCAAATATGCTTAGCATGGACTAGCTTATCCATTCTGTCTCCTCAACCACATAACTTACTGTCTGTGTTCTCTTAAACTGAAGGAGATGGTATTGTTTTCTAACTTTAGCTGAGTGTTTAGCTTAGGCACTCATCCACTATCACCAGCTCTTCCTACCACATACAGTCAATGTTAGGGCCAAAATTAAGAGGCCTTTCTAGCTGCACAGAGACATATTTTTGATTATGATGATTATTTACACTAGCATAACTTGTGAAGCGAGCATATAAAACCATACCAATGTTCTTTGTGAAGAAAATATACTATCTCTAAAGAGAAAATAGATTGTACAAATAGTTTCTGCTTTCTACAGATTTTTTTAGTTATTAGAAATTTTAACAATGTTAAAATGGTTAAGAAGAGTCACTGCTAAAAATCTTGTCTTTCTCACTAAAAATATTAAAGTCAAGGCTAAGAAACTGGGTGAGAGAGACAGACAATTTGTCATTGCATTTTATTGTTTATCACATAGTTGTGATTTAAAAGATACACCACATTTGTTAGGTAGCATGGTATTTTTTTGAGAATGAAAGCAAAAAGAGGACATAATATGAAAACAGACACAGAAATTATTATTCCTAGTAGTGATTCAAAATATTGAGTCGGCGCATGGGTAATTATAATAAATTGCCATAAATATGCTAGCTAATATTATCTCATGATTATCACGTCAAGAATGTCAGGTAATTTTAAAATTATGCTTAAATGAAGATTGAACAAAAAAAGAAAAAAATCACTCCAAACAACTCACCTAAAATTGATGACTTTTTAGGAATAGCTTATTATCTCCTATTCCCAGCAGCTCAGTATTTTTTAAAATTATAACTGTATTTAAGCTCACTATTATTCTTCTGATTTCCGGAAAATCACATGAAAAGAGTTTGGGTCCAATGGAACTCTCACAACCATCCTCCATCTATTGCAGGATATTAGCTAAGGGTATTAGATAAATACTGAGCAACATCCAACATCACATTCTTAAATTTCAATAATCTGAATAGCAAATAAAACCCATTTTTATAGAGAGAACTGAAATTAAATAATGCCATATGATAAGAAATGCACTAAAAAATTCCACATTTGGCCTTTTAGCACGTTGAGCAGTGAGATTTTATATAGGTCTATATATGCATATATAGTATATATTAATAATGATATATAATTTATATACATATTATATACATACATTATGTATGTATGTACATGTGTACTATGTACATGTATATATCATGTACATGTATATATACTTAAACATATTTTTTTTATCATGATAAAATCTTCATATTATGATCAGAGAAAGAAAAGTAGCAGCTTGGGAAAAAGCCCTCTATGAAGGCAACAGATTTAATTGCGCATTTTCCTAACCAGATGTCCAACCAAGAAATTGAAACACTGAAAGAATACCCCCAAAGAGGAATTTTTTAATTGACTCTGAAGCATTTTGAGAAGATGGACAAGTGCTTCTGAAATGTTGTCTGGATATTAATATTGCCCAGACCAGAACAGCTTTACTTTTCACAGCAGGTCTCCTTCCTCAAATGCCTTTATAAAACCTTTTTGAAGATTTAAGTAGAACTGTCTGGCATATTCCTGTGGGTATGTCTGGTTTCCAGGTTCTCTCAGTCCAGAAAATGTCATTTCTGTGGTGAAGCTCTAATGAGTGAATTTATCTTCTATACATGGACTTGAGAAACACATTTTCTACTGCCTTCATCATTTTTTTCTCAGACAAGTAGTTGGATCAGTTCAGAGGTGGCTGACAGAAGGTGCTCAAATGAGGGCAGGGATCTGAATTTGGGTCTTTCCCGTCCTATGCATGTACCTGAATAGTAAAAGTCCTGGGCAGTGTAAACTCTTCCTCTTTGATAAAAGCATTACACTTTGGATCTATGGAGCATCCTCAGTGAAAATATTGTTTAAACCCCCCCACATTTCTGCAAAAGTCTACTGCTTTGACAAAATGATATTTGTTACAAAAATCAAAATAACAGTGAAGAAATCCTAAGCAGTTATACTAATTTATATGTTGTGATAATAATTTGTTATTGTAATACATATATCCTGGAAATACAGGAAAAAATGTGTCAGTTCTGGAAAATATCACTAGTAAGCCTTCAATAACAGGTCTTTGCTATTCTACCATCCTGGTTTCAGCTGGGATAGAATTAATTTTCTTTCTAGTAGCTGGTACAGTGTTATGTCTTGGATTCAGTATGAGAAGAATGTTGATAACACACTGATATCTTCAGTTGTTGCTAAGTAGTGTTTAGACTAAGTCAAGGATTCTTCATCTTCTCATGCCCAGCCAGCAAGAAGGCTGGAAGGGCACAAGAAGGTGGGAGGGGACACAGCCAGGACAGCTGACCCAAACTGGCCATGTTCTTCACAAACATGACATCATGCCCAGTATATAAACTGGGGGAAGTTGGCTGGGGGGGGTGGGTCGCTGCATGGGATCTGACTGGGCACCGGTCAGCGGGTGGTGAGCAATGGCATTGTGCATCACTTTTTTCCTTGAGTTATATTTCACTCTTTTTTTGTTCTCTCCCTTTTCATTACAATTACTATTATTATATTTTATTTTTTATTTCAATTATTAAACTGTTCTTATCTCAAGCCACAGGTTTTACTTGTTTTGGATTCTCCTCCCCATCCCACTGCAGGTGGGAGGGGAGGAGTGAGTGAGTAGCTGTGTGGTCCTTAGTTGCTGGCTGGGGTTAAACCATGACACGCACTAAAGCCATAAGGTAAGGAGCACCATGTAATGACTAAGCGATCTGTAGTCAGTAAGCAGAGAGGTGGCTTCCTGAGCTTTCCTGGTAGCTGGCTGCCTGTGAGACTGTTATGAGATATTCTGGATTGGACTTGTCAAATAACAACACAGGAAATCGCTTCTTGCTTATTAGACAATTTTGCCATCCTGGATTTTTGGTTCAGAATGACATATCTTCACAGCTGCAGCTGGCTACAGAGTAAAGGCAGACCGACATGGGTAATGTCATCACATTTTAGCACTCTCCCATGGAATTAAAATTCCTTCCCATTTGAGGAATCTCTCTCACACCCTGGAATGCAGCTCAAGGCCACATCCATGACACAGTTTCCTGAAGGGCAGACAAAATTTCCAGTCTCCTAAAATGTCTCCTAACACCCTATGAGTGATGCAAAAAGTACAGACCCATGGAAAGTTTTTGCAGGACCAGTCACCTGACTGCAGAACCATTAATGCAAATTGAAACAGAATGAGCACTGATATTTTAATGAACATTGTGATCATCCCGTGGAACCACGTTTACCACATTATGCATTTAGAAAAGCAAGTTACAATTAATCTTTGCTTGTCTCCTAAGTACGGTGTTTCATACTGAACTATTAACATAAAAATCACTGATATGATATATGCTTATTCCATTATGAGGTCATTACTTTCTGGAGTTATTGTGCTAGTTTCCTTTGTAAATGCAGATTAAAAAAAAAGTGCTTAGCTGTGTACATGAGCATCTGTGAGTGCCCCCACTCTCATGTTTAATTTACTCTTCTATATTCATACAATATGAATATAGACCATCAGTTTTTAAAGGTGTCTCACTGATAAATAAGTTTCTCTCTGCATGACATTTTTTCCTGTCAAACAAGTTATATTTATTTATTTTTTAACTCTCATTTATGTTAGAATAAAATGTTGATAGGTATTGGTTTGCATAGATTTCATGAGAAGTTGAAAAGATGATTTAATATTTTCTATTTGCAGTAGAGGAAAAGGCTTGAAGAAAAATGGCAGCATTCAAGATGTCCTGCCATTGCTAGACTACAAATCAGTACGCTCTGATGTGTTGTTTTGCTTGCTTTGCTCTGTTTTCGATTTTTGCTTTTCATATGACCAAGGCTGAATTTAAAAATAAACAGTTAAGCTAAGACCTCATTAACATAGGCAACATGATTTGTCAGTCTCAGGTGCTAACTTTTAGATCAGTAAAAATTGGACTTGGAATGGTCTGCAGTACAGTCACATATTCTCTCCTATATTCCCTTTACTGTCATCTTCAAGTTTATCTGTAGGGGGCAATACGTAATAAGGAATGCCTAAGCTCTCATTTTCCTCAAATACCATCAGAAAAGCTGCAAGGAAAAGACTGATTTTTTACCAAGTCAACTAGAAGTCCAGTATGTGAATTGTAGCCCTTTATTGCAGATCTTTATGTATGTAAGCTGAGAGCTTATCTGCTATTAATCTAAAAAACTGACTAAATGATTGTCCTGATTTTTCAAGCTATTCAGATTTCCCTATATGAATGGTCTTCTTTTGTACTTTTAGGGAACTGCACTATTTTCTGCACTGCCTAACACAATGATGCGCAGCACGCACACACACAAAGTCACAAAGCACAAAATAAAGGAAGGCTATGGGCACACTAGAGGGAGCAGATAATAAGGGGGGGAAAAAAGTTGTCACTTCATTTCACTGTCAGAAAATTCTACATAAAATGAGCACACTTCTTTCAAAAGAAACAGGCCCTAAGATTAAGCAGCTCATGTATAACTGTTGATTATACTAAGTATTATACTAGGACTGGCTTACAAGAGTGCGCATCTCAGAAGAAAAACCCACGTGAATAAGACAAAAAAGATGATGAAGAGGCATTTGCTTCAAACAGGACATAAAAAAATGCTTGCACTTCACCTTGGCTTTGTCAGGGCTGGTGAAACTCACAGAATTTGGTGAAGAGAGTTTAAATGAAGTAATAGTAGCAGGCATCATGTTGAATAAGAATGGAATGGAAACATATTCAGGAAGGGCAGA
Organism: Haliaeetus albicilla; assembly: GCF_947461875.1. Taxonomy (NCBI): domain Eukaryota; kingdom Metazoa; phylum Chordata; class Aves; order Accipitriformes; family Accipitridae; genus Haliaeetus; species Haliaeetus albicilla. The sequence continues at coordinate 11,015,933 of NC_091505.1, forward strand.
GCAGGGAAAGCTTTAATCTCCCCGCAAAGATTTTGTTCAAGATTCTGCTATTCAAATACAACATCAGAGTCCTTAAGAAACTTAATACCTGTGTTCTTAATACAGGTGTTCTGACAGATAACTGTCATCCTAATCATTAACATATTTAGACCAGAAACAAAGATGAAACCTCCATGGTAATATACCCGAGAGATTTCATTGCTACTGCCTCGCTCATCAGATCTGCAAAATCTCTTTGATAAGACTTTGAAGCAGGCAGAGCTTTGCAGTGGATCTGCCTAGACCTTCTCTTGTAAGTCTAGGCAGAGGAACTCCCCAGAGGCCAAAAGGCTTTTGCATTAAAAAGAAACCACCAACAGCTTTTATTCAAATATGAACCTGAATAATTAACTTTTTAAATGGACAACAGATGATTACTGGGGAAGACAGAACAAAAATAAAAATGAGTTATATAAAACTCTTCTCCTGCCCACACATCTGTGCAATGCAGATGCTTCAGCCAGCTCAGTGACTGCAGCTCTGAGCTGCAGCAAACTGGCTAGTCCCTTTGGCCAGTCCTTCCTCCCCGTCCCGGCCTGCTCCCTCCTCCTCCTTCCAGCCTTTGCTGAGGTGCTGGCTCCTGCATTACCTAAGTGCCAGCATTATTTTCCTAAGCATGGAACTCCCTAAATAACTCCTTCGCTCCTTGCAGTCCTGTCTAATTTTGCCCTTGATCAGGAGGATTGTCAGCAACCAACCTTTCTTTAATTAGCAACAGCAATATCGAGGCATTTTGTATTGGAATAGCATTTGACACAATTTAAAACAGACTTCCTGCCAAAAAGCTATGCTACTGCGTTCTTAACTTTGCTCTTCTGTATGACCCAAGCAGAATGCCATGAAGTGAATCTTCCTTGATCTTTCTTTAAGTCTCACTGCACATAGCCAAGAGGATTTTGTCTTTAATGCTTGTGCATGGCATGAAACATGAATATTAATAGGTGAGAGGAGGAAATGAAATTCAGATGCAAGATTTTTCTTATTGGTTTTGATTGTTCCAAGTGAAAATACAAAATGCAAATATGAAGCTACTATAAACATAACCAATACAAGATAAAAGTCTATTACTAGATCGTAGTAGCAAAAAAGATATCAACTGCATACACGAATTGAAACATCAGAAGTGACTTCAATTCCCATTCAAGCACAATGATGTCCTCTAGCACAGAAAAAAAGAAGTAACTAAATTTACAGATTGAAGTAGTTGTGCATTGGTGTCAAGAATATATTTAGAATGCAGCATTCCTTAGAGGCTACTTTTTGTGTCATACAATATCATGTTCCAGTGTGTTAGATAGGAAGCAGTATTTCTCTGCAGGGTTTCTGATGCCACGATGCTCCTCAGTGGTTTATTAACATAATTTGTTGGTCTTCCCTAAATTTAGTATTTAGTAGCTGTTCCACCAAGGATTCTTTGTCACCATCCACATCTCTGCATATGTGTTGACTCCATGTCCTTTTTAAATCATATTCTAATTTGAATGAGAAGTGATCATTAAATTCTGCATACACAAACAATATCACTTCAAGTCACCAGAAGGCAAATACATTCAATGCTCTGTATTGGTAATTCCTTGAAATACAAGACACTCAGTAAATGCTTAACTTCCTTAAAAGCCAGTTCTGATATGTTTTTAGTTACTGCTCAAATATGTTTTGAATTACAATTATGTTACTACACTAATTTGTTTTCAGTTACTACTGTCCAATCACCATGTGGGTGCTCTTCGAAGAATCTTGTAAGTCTTTAGACAATATAATTGTACCTTGCAACAAAGAAAACACATAATTATTTAAAGCAAGACTATCTAGTATTTAAAGGGTAAGACTGGAGACTGGGACGTTTTGATTCATTTCTTGATTTGCTGCAGACCTCCTGTTTAGCTTTGTTGACCTTGCCTTTCCACTGTATGAGAAATCTATGACCTATACGGGTGTTTGGAGAAAATAACTCATTGATAGCTCTACTGGATACTTCAGCAGTAAAGCCCACACATGCATCTAGAAGATGTATACTTGAACAACAGGCTGGCTGTTTAAAGAGACAACACACTTATTCTAAAAGGTAACGTTATTTGGAAAAAAATGTTTTGACTCACAAGGGAGGTTTAATTGCTTCTAAGTGTAAATTAGAAATTATTGAGAGGAATTGATTGTCAGCACTGTCAAAACAGTAAAAGTGGAAGTAGAATGTTCTAGATTTTTAATTTGTAAAATAATTCATGTAAGTTATAAAAGGTTTCAGTGATTGCTCAAAGATCTTACATTTTCTTCAAGTTGTTATAAACCTGTTATTGAAGAACACATGTTTTTGTGGAATATATTGTTTTTAAGCTCTTTAGATTAAAAAGACTGTAAGTCGTAGATGAAGGGGCAGGCAGAGTTTCTTACTCACTAATGAAAGAAACTTGTTTAGTCTCCTGTGTTACAGCTAGTGGATCTATTTGGGTCATTCTGTCACTAATGAAATGCACTTGCCTCCAGAAAGCAGCACTGCAGCTGTTTTGCCATATCTGTAACAAAAATCAGAAGAGTTTAGCATAAAATCTCAATACCAGCATGAAAATTTAGAAGACAGAATATGACTACCTAGAACTATACATTCAGCTCTCCCTTTTTTACCAAAGGGGACAAAAATTCTTTAAGTAATCCAGATTTTGTATTATTTCACCTGTTGGATTATTGATTCATTACAGATGTGGGAAAGAGGCATGTAGTGAAATCACCAAATCTGCTTCCCAGGGTACAGATCACAGCACATCATGAAGGGCACTTATATTCGGACAGATCAGTTTTTCCTGTGAAAATTCAGGCAAATGTGACTGAAGACATCTGTAGTCAACACTTCTGGGGAAAAATCACACTACTATCTGTTCTTTTGCAGATTCCAGCTCCCAAGAATCATGCTAGTACTGTTATCTTGCTGCAGAAGTCACTACAACAACAGTATAAAAATTTAGTAACACTTACAATTCATGAGCCTGACCTTAACAAACTGAGTTCGGTAGCACATTGTGTAGGCTTAGCATAAGTTTGTACTTAAGCACAGAGTTGGAGATCGGAATATTACAGAGCAACTATAAAAAAATACTACTCATCCAGATCACTTTAAACTGACAATAATCTGTCGCCATGCTCTCAGTGCCTTATTTTCCATAACTTGCCATTCCACAAATATGATTATGATACTGTTCCAGTCACTGCAATATAATCTGGAAATAACGACCAGGGCTTCATTGAGTAAGACAAGTGAATAAGGAAAACAACAGTTAAGTAATTCAGAGTGAATTTTTTTGTTCTTTATATTAACAAATACTTTTATTATTAACTGGTCATACCTATGCTATTGACAGACTAGGAAAATTTGCTCATTCTGCTGTGGGCCCATCACATCAGGGATTCTGGGGTTAGTTCAGTGACAAGTACTAATCACATTTCTGTCGATGTTTTTGGTAGAAGAAAATTGGGGCTGTTCCATGGCATCCTCTGGAAAGGCCCGAGACAACCTTTCATGTATTTGTCTGTTCCCCTTTGATGTCCAGGAGATGGCAAAACCTCACCCAGCATCCTTAAAATTAACCAGTCCCCAATCTTTCTCAGGCCTAGCAGAAGCCATTTTTGTACTCTAGCTTTCCCTCTTCATACCTTCTTGTGGTGATTGACAAGCTTTTTCCTCTGTCTGCTCTTTCAGACTGGCCTTGAAGAATCTTATTGATTCTCTGTGTCTCCTCAGATGGGTCTATAAAACCCACACACCTTTCTGTGTCTGCAGAAAAGATGCCCTAAGTGCATCTTGCTAAGAGGGGCAGGACTCATTTATAGAGAATTTCCTTCCCTTTCAGAAACTACACAGACTCTAACCCTACACAATATTAACAAAAACACTATGACCACTGCCACACTAATGAAATCAGGAAAGACGAAAAAAAAAAAAAAGGAGAAAGGACATGTTAAATACAGTAACCTGGAGAAAGATCAAAAGCCCAACACAGTCCTGAATTTTTAAAGCCAAAGTTCATAAGTGATTAGAACTACTGATCACAGTTCAATTACTTCCATAGGAAGTACTAGCAGCAGAATTCAAACGAAGAATCAAACAGGATTGTATTTCAGGTATGATGAAATCCAGTGCTTGGTTCAGGTGCAAAAGTAACACCTAAACTACATTTTCATCTGAAAGTATGGCAAAACCTATATTCTAAGGGGCAGGTGCTATGGTCATTGATCTTATTTTTGTATTTAACTCATCAGAAAGTCTATTCAGCTAAGGGACACAAAGTACAGGTTAGAGACTGGAAACACAAAAGTCAACAGATGGAGAAGCCCAAACTCTTGTTTTCTATTCAGATTTCTCTGACAGGTTGTATTTTAGCTGTTTTAATACTGCTGTGTTAGGGGAGTTTCTCCAGCCATACTTATAAAACTGCAGTTATATGAGGTGCTATTTTGGACATACAGCATTTTTTAGATATTAACTAATTCCTTTTTGTTGCTGTATAGTCTGTGTGAGTTTTAGTGCTGTTGCTCCATCACCACTCTATTAGCCTCACACAAGCTCCCATATCATGAAGCCTCCCATTTCATGCAAAACTACTCCTACCTCCCATCTAGGTTCAGAGCCAACCTGCTAAATGTAGCATTACAGTATACCTGGGAACAGGCAAGTTTTCAGCCTTGATAGAAGAGCAGGAGTGCTATGAGGTCAAGGCAAACAGCACACTATATAATGGTCTGCCATGATCGGTCAAAGGCCTAAGCTACACAGAATTGTTTTTTGCAATTTCCCTTCTTGACCGCAATTCCATGAGGTATCATGTTGGTGCTTTCTTCTAGTCATGTTCAAGCTTTATGAAATCAAAGGATTACATTGTGTTTAGATCAACTGTGTCAGCTTGCAGTTCTCAGTGCAAAAAGAATATGTTGTCAGAAGCATAGAGAAATACAATTCATTTAACCTAGAGGTGATGCGATCTTTAATAGCAATGTGTAGCTCAAGGAGAACCAACATAAGATGTCCCTGAAATGTGATTGTAATAGAAAATGAAGAGGCACAAAGCATTGATATACCTTAAAACTAGGAGTCCAAGCTGAGCAATGCACCCAGAAAACATTAAAATCACTGAGATTTTCTACAGTTGCAATGTATCTTGTGGTGACTAGCTCTTGCATTCTGATGACCCTTCATGAAATATATCCACTCTTTCTACCAGCAACTCTATTTAACATGATACCAGAGTCAATGTTTTCATCGACAGCACAAAATATAGAATTAGGTGTTTCCCATAAAGTCTGGAGTATGGAGAGTCATGAAACAGGTCTACATCTATGACCAATTTCAAAACACATTTTCTCATTGTTTCCAGAAGTTTTTCTGGTCTTATTGCCCATGATCCTTGAAACTGTTCCAGACAATATGAATTCATTATTCTAACTCATATTTATTAACTGATGGTCCATGACTCTCACTGTGGCATCAAAAAGCAGTTGTGTGAGAATGTTACTGTGATCTAAGGAAAAGAAAATGTCCTATCAGAACTCCTTTCACAGTATTTGAGGATGAGAAGTTGATCTCTAGATACATACATACATTAATTAGATAGGACTGTTATCAGGGAAACATTTAGGAATCCGTTGCTAGAGGTAAATGTAAGAAGGGAGGGGAGGGGGAAGGACCTGGGTCAAGGATTTGTAATTTTTTGTTTTCTTTTTCTACAATGAGTAATGAGCCAAAAGCATTGGAAAGACACCACACAACATTATCAAGATGGGGATTGGCACTTGAGGAAGACAAATATGTAGAGCTGCTACACACCTCCATTTTTAAAATTCTGAATGTTAGTGTAGTGTAAATTACATTGGGAAATGGGTGCCTCTGCAAAACCTTGAGGAACTGAGAAACTTGCACAGAGAGCTGCAACAGGCGCATAACTCTTTTCTGCAAGCACTGTGAGGAGGGAGGCATGTAAAAGCCACAGCTATGAAGCTGTGAGTTCAGTATCCAAAATACCACAGATGAGATGTGTCAGGGTTACCTTGTCTTTATGAGAGAGTACACCTTCTGGCTCTCAGGTCCTGCTAAGTAGCAAACTCAGTGAAAAGTAGGGAACAGATACCTTATTATTCATAGAAATTAAATGCTACCATTGACTTCCCTCTTTTGTACAACTACCTTTAACAGACATAAGCTCACATCCTCTCTTCTACTCCTCTCACTTCAAGAACTGATTTTAAGTTCCTGCTTCAGGAACATGCCACAGAAATGTTACCCTTAAAATTGCTCAGGAGGCTCCAGTCCCTGACCCTCTGTTGCTCGTCTTTCTTATTGGAACTCCAGTGGCTGCCTGTTTTAACTGTTTGTTTCCATTCCTAATCTATAAAGCAGTATTGGCAAAGTGGTCCACAGCCTGCCCAAATCTGCCTATTCAGCTGCTTTTTATTGCATTAAAATGAGAATGTCTTCCTCTTGGTTTGTTTTTTTGTTTTGTTTTGGGGTTTTTTTGTGTGTGTTTTTTCTTCACATTCAGCAGACATGAAGCATTCATGTTATTTTGATTGAAGATGAATGGTATTTGCAACTTAACTGATGTACCTTCACTGCCTCCCTCTGCAACACAGCAAGTATAGCAAGGCTGTAGTTTGGATCCCTGTTGGGGAATGCTGAGATGTCACTCTCCACTGCTTACACAGCACTTAAAAAGCCCTCCTGTGTTCAGTAGTATCCTTTACAGTTCTTCCACATGCCCACCAAAGACTATTGTTTCATAACAAATTCCATTGTATCAAGTTAGACCAAGTTAGATCAAAAGGCTAATCAAGTCACTTTAGAGCAACATCCTAGTCACTATTTGTATACAATTTAACAAAATCAACACTGCTGTTAAACATAGAAGGAAAAAATAAAAATGAAGTTGTGTCACCCTTAACATACAGGAAAGAAAATATACTGTTTCTCCACACAATTTCTTCCCCATGAAAACATTCTTTTGCCACGAATAATTTTTTTAAAGTCCTTGGCATTTATCAATAAATAACATCAAAATTGCAAAAGATTTATTCTTGGTTCTAAAGTGAAGAAAATATATCAATAAATTATGACATGGAGATTATGTTTCCTATTACTGAATATTAGAGAATACCTTATCTCAGAATTCTGAAGTGATAATGTTTTAATGAAATCCATTCTTAATTCCCCATCAGGATTCACATTTTATTAGTAAAGTGCAAGTTCAAATTAGAGATACAATAACCTGTATTCTTTTTTCATCTGTTATCTACACTACACAAGTTTTCAAAAATGTGGGTTTTAAGGCCTGACAGGAGAGCCAGCTTTTTAAGAAACAGTGACTAATAATCCTAAAAATCACTTTCTTTAACTTCTGCTCCATTTCATTTAGGAATATTAGGGGTACCATATATATGGGCTTCTAACATGCTCTACTTTTCTGTCCAGAAATGTTGCCAGATGGAATTAGAAGCCTTTGGTCATTTGCTCAGGATTCCTGAATTATCAGTAGTGTACTCGGAGCAGCAGCTAGTTCTGAGAGGACTGCAGATGTCTAGAAATCCCAGACAAATGGCCAATGATCATGTGCAGATCAAAAGCATGTTGCATGAATTAAAAACATTCCCATGAGAGTTCTATACAATATTACACCATACACATTTCTAATATTCTGTCATTAAAATAAAAATTAGTAATCAAACATAAAGTTTGTAAAATAGAAAAAAAGAGCATACATTTCAAGAACTATTTTTTTAAGAGCTTGACAGTAAAACAGATGTACATATAAAAAATACAATAGTATATTTTTTTATTCCAAGAACCATTATTTCTTATATTCAGTGCAATGATATGGCTTCTGGTTATCTCTTTCCTAATTAGTTTTTAAAAGAAGCAATTTCTATGTCCAGGAAAGAAAATCACAGTAGCAAGTTCTAGTCCTCATTCGGTCAAATGTTTGCTGTCTCTGGTTTGGTTTCTCTGGTCCCATGCCCACATACTTCTGCAGACATGATAATAGTATGCTAGCATTTACACAAGAGCATTAGCAAGCTGAAGGTTTCTGTGCTACAGCTAAGCAAGAGAAAAAAGTTGCAGCACCCTTGTTTCATGGCAGTGCTCAGGCTTTTGAGTAAGCACATGTAGTATCTACTTCGACTCCTATATCAGGTAGTGAAGAAGGCAAAAGGAACAGGGAGAGAGGCCGAACAAGATTCAGGGCCACACTGTCTCACAGAAGCATACAATTCTCTGAATTTTTTAAATGCAAAAGTATTTTTGTATGGTCTGTACTGAGGGAGAACAGATGTTTTCTAACGTAAGCAGATTAGTCTTCTAGGTGATGCCTGGGACAGTATGCTTTCCACTATCCTCTGCTGTGGGATTCTGGCTAAGCTCTTTGACTCGCTGTAATAAGCGTTTGGAGTTCACAGAGGCACTGAACGGTTGAGGTGGGAAGGGATCTCTGAATGTCATCTTGTCCAACCCCCATTGCTCAAGCAGGGCCACCTAGAGCAGGTTGCACAGGACTACATCCAAATGGCTTTCCAATATCTCCAAGGTGTTAGACTACACAACCTCTGTTCCAGGGCTCAGTCACCCTCACAGTAAAAAAGTGTTTCTGATGTTCAGAGAGAACCTCCCGTGTTTCAGTTTGTGCTCATTGCCTCTTGTCTTGTCACTTGGCACCATTGAAAAGAGTCTGGCTCTGTCCTCTTTGCACCCTTCTTTTAGGTATTTATATATGTTGATAAGATCTCCCCTGAGCCTTCTTTTCTCTAGGCTAAACACTCCCAGGTTTCTCAGAGTTTTCCTTAAATGAGAAATGATCTGGTCCCTTAATAATCTTTGTTAGACTATGTTCATGTCTCTCTTGCACTAAGGAGCCCAGAAGTAGATGCAGTACTCCAGGGGTGGCCTCACCAGTGCTGAATAAAGGAGAAGGATCACCTCCCTTGACCTGCTGGCAATGCTTTTCCTAATGCAGCCCACATTGGCTGCCTTTGTGGCAAGGGCACGTTATGGCTCATGTTTAACTTGGTGTCCACCAGGACCCCCAGGTCTTTTTCTGCAAAGCTGTTTTCCATCTGGGTGGCCCCCAGCATGTATTGATACGTGGGGTTGTTCCTCTCTAGGTGCAGGACTTTGCATTGCCCCTTGTTGAACTACATGAGGTTCCAGTCAGCTCATTTCTCCAGCCAGCTGAGGTCCCTCCAGATGTCAGCGTGACCTTTTGGCATATCAGCCTGTCCTCCCAGTTTTATGTCATCTACAGACTTTCAGAGGGTCCACTTTGCCTCATCATCCAGATTATTAATGAAGATTTTAAACAGGATTGGACCCAGTATTGACCCCAGGTTACACTGCTAGTTACTAGCCTCCAACTAGATTTTGTTCCACTGATCACGGTGCTCTGGGCCTGGCTGTTCAGCCAGTTTTCAATCCATCTTAATGAAAAATCCTCATATTACCTATAATAATATTTTATAACAATGAATATTAGTAAAATATCCCATTGTTTCCTATAATATTTTGCAATAAATATAAATATGATCAAATTAATTTTGCTGTTGCCTATTGTGAATACACACAGATAATTCAGAAATTAATAACTTCAGCATTCATTCATTAAACAGTTTGCATCAAGCTTAGCAATTCCTTTTTGGACTCAAAAGTGAATGGATTAGTTTAAAAGGGAACAAGCCAAAATACACTCATGTTGTAGAAAGGACTTTCCTTTTGTTCTCTCCTAGTATAAATGACCTCTGATTATCCTATAACCCTCTAAATTCTCTTGGCCAGATTCTCAGCTCATGTAGAGTGTATGAAAGCAATTATAAAGTGGCTTCCCTCAGCAGGTTATCTGACTATCAAACTGTCAAAGTTAGAGGTAATTTCCAAGGACGTACTGATTTTCCCATACTTTAATTTGCCCTTTTATAGAATAGTGATATGATGGGCAGGTGTATGGCAGATTAATTGCTTAATGACAACCAAAGTGGCTGCAGTTCAGTGATGTGTGAAGTGACCCTGATATAAAACCTGTACCATCAGAATAGTGGACTTAGATGACCTAATGGGTCATTCCTATTTCTGATGTCCAGAACTCTGTTACAGAGCCAGTAAATCAATGTAATATCCTTATAAAAGGGAAATGTTCTAGATATAAATGCTATTAATTATATATAAGTCTGCAATTTATTTGGTAGAACTTAAGGTAGTGCTACTGCCTGTTACTAGATATGTCTAAATGCCAGTAGTTTTCATTCAGTGCAGTGGACAATCTGAATGGCTAATCCAATGGCTTTCAAATCAAGCGGTTATTCATTTAACTGGAGATGTAGGAGACTGTGGTTGGAGTTGAAGGTCACAATTTCCTCACCCTTTATTATGTGGTTTAGATAATGGTCTGTTACGTAGCGTATGTGTATCTAAAGTGTATCATCATGTTTTTATTTCTCTGGGCTCTGGCATAGTGCATTTCTGTGTACACTTCTGATGAGTCATTTCACTTTTTGTTACCCAGAGGACCATCACAGAGTATGATGCCTTGCCCTTTGTAATGTGAGAAGACCAGGCTCTTGTTGGTCAAATGCCAGGGGCAAAGGAAACTAAAAAAAAAGTTTCCACTCTGTTCTTCTGTGTATAACAGTGTGCTAGTACAAGAGACATTGACAGAGATCTCCTGCCTTCCATTTGCAACATTCCCATAAGGAAAGAACCACTATACAAAAATCACTGTTTTCTGCTTTGAAATTTAGGAAACACAGATCAGACCATGATGGTTGTGGCTGACATACATTTATGGAAGAAGAATAATGATGGGATCCCATAAAAAGAGCTACTGCTGCTGTGAAGCTGTGGGTAAGACACACATAAAGTTGTTGCACTGTGCATTGGATATGTGATGAAAACTATCTGCATGTATAGCTGAAGTAAGTTGCAAATGCAAACTAATCCTCACCCTGAAATGAAAGAAGATAAATAAACCAGGAAACCGGCATGAGTTTTCAGCTTTAGCCAAAGCACTCCAATGTGATTTTCTGCAGCCTCTCCATAATAGGCCACTGCAACAACCCAAAGTGCCTCCAGGGTGCAGATGGTCACAGTGAGGGCCATGTTTAGAAGATTTATTAACATAATCTAGCCAGAGGAGGAAAAATGACCCATCTCCACACTGAAGAGCTAAGTCTTGGGAAGATGAGAATGTCACTCTCTGTCACAGTAACAGAGAAATTTGGGGAAACAAGCAGAGAGTGTTTCAGCTCACAGAGGGCACTCACAGATAGAAACTCATTCTTGGATCAGACTAAGCACTAAATTGGTCTGAAGTCCAAGCGCCTTGCTAAAGCTATTAACTCATCTATACCATCATCTATGACATCTGCATGCCAAAAACCAAAGGAGTGTAACAGCTGTCTTCAGTAAAGAGACATCCAATTGGTCAAGCGTGGCATTGGTGGGAGAAATTAATCTCTGAACCTAATATGAGTTAGGGCCAAGACAGCATCCAAAGACTTTCTGCGGTTTGGGAAGATAGTACACAGTAAAGTATTGTATGAATTTGCTGGGTATTATCGTGTGTTAATTTCTATCAATACACAAACACCCAAACTCCCTCCAACAGTGTTTAACAGGTGTTTCCTGATCCCTCAAGTAAGCAAGTGCTTCACCAGTGATCCATCTCCACAATGTAATACTAGTGCAGGTGGGTAATCCTTCACAGCCAGACACATTTCCCAATGCATTGCTATGACAACAGAAGATTTTATGTGAAGTCATTGAATTTTTACTACTCAAAACTACAGCGAACATCTAAGGTTGCAGCAATGAGTTTATAAATTGTACTCATTCTGCAGTAGCTTGGGAGCTGATGATACTCTTTGAAGGACACTGAGAGGGGATATGTAACAAACTCCCACTGACATTCAGTACTACGACATGACTGGTTATCTGCTCTTAGGGAGTGAAGAAGAGACAAAGAAGGGAGTCTCTATGAGATAGCCTCTTAGCATTGCTATTGACTTTGTGAAATATCTGTAGCATCTGTTGATTAAAGCTGTTAGGAAAATACATATAAATACATGGGTATTGCTTCACTATTAAAAGGGGGAAAAAACCAAACATGTTCAAGGCATGATTATTATTTCACCATGGTTCTTACTTCACATTACCTAAACTAAGTAGTAAATAAGTGATAACTTAAATTCTGACTTGGGGTAGCAGGTAAAGATAAAATCCCTGTGCCAGTCTGTTGTGAAATGTGAACTTCAAATCACCATACTTGACTTAAAAATCACACACTTCCACTTTGATTCATCCCTTCATTTCGGTAACACCAGCTAGGTGATTTAGGAATGTAACTGCCTTTTGAAGAGGTCTGATTTTTCAAAATCAGGCAGTTGCCTATAAATGCAACTAGATATCTATTCTGACTATTAAGGAAGTGTAAACTTTAAGGCATATAATGCCCCGGTCTTTTTCTCAGATTCAGGACAAACCACTTACATTATTCCACAAAGGTCTACATTATAAAGTCAGTGGTAGTAATGACAGCTTCCCACATCTACTGGCATAACTATGTCAAGAATCATGTGTTTAATTCTATGCTACAAAGTGCAAAGAAGTTACTTAATTTATTTCTAACATTCTTCATGTGTTTCCAAAGTTATATTTCTCTTTGGATCTCCTTGGACACCCCTGAAAAAAGAATAAAGTTTCTATGAAGAGAGTGCCATGATTTTCTATTTTATACCATGCTTTACTACCTCATTATTCCTCCCAGTAGAGAGTGTTGTGGGGAAATATTTTTGGCGTCCTCAGCAGAAACATTTGTCTGCTTGGCAGCTATTCCCAACAGTTATTTTTATCAACTAGGGTGATATTTTTGAATTTTACTTATACTGTATAGATAGATAGATACATTCATACATACGTACACACTCACCACCCCATGGAAAGCAATTATAAATACGTGCTTTGAAATGAAAGGTTCCTATTGATTCTACCAGATTTTCATTATATATTGTATCACCCCTTCTCTGTAAATGACTAGTTTCTTTCTCCTTTAGTCTCATGAGACAATTTCTGTATCCCTTCACTCTGTCATCTTATTGTGCTATACGTTTTATTTTTAGAAGAACTCTAGTATCTTCTAATCTATAGAAATTATTATTAGTGGAGGTACAGAACCCTTTTTTTTAAATGGGAATTGCATAAACTCAGAAAATTCATATTGAATACATTTAGTTTTCACTCATCACACTTTTAATTAATGTTATATTATTGGTCTTCTGGTCATTGCTATTTTTCATTTCTTTCTATGCCTGTAACTTCTCTCTCACAGTGTATGGAATGTTATTTTCAAATCCAGTTTTGCTAATCCCATCATGCACCATACCTTTTGACTCATCCATTGAAGACTGATTTAAAATTAAATAGACTTATTACTCATAAGCAACTACATCAAAATTTCTATAATTCTTTACTATCCGACTCCAGAAGAATATGAGATTCTGAAAGTAATTTTTACTTCTCATGGGATATTTACCTATATTTTTTTCTCACTCCAATTCAAATTCTCTGTCTTCCAAAGTCTAACAGGGAGACTGTAGCAGAATGATGAATTAGATTATTTCTTCCAAGCATGTTTGTTCAGAAACAATCTTTTTTCACAGCATGTTGCTTTGATATAATTACGATTTTAGGGAAAAAACCTAGTAATTGTATAGAGGTCCTATACAGGCACATGTACTTATTGTTTCCCAGTTCCTAACCCTTTAAATCTCTTTTTACCTTTCTTTCTATTTATTTAATTTATCACCTCTTACTGTATGCTTTTTCAAGCAGAGAATAGCTTCATGTGGATATGCACAGCCACTAGTATAAAGGATTCCATTCCCAATTAGAGCCTCCAGGCACTCCTGTAGTACAAATAATAAACATTACCAGATTCTTCTATCCCTTTGACTTGCTGCCATATCCAAGCATGGGCTTGCTATGAATTGAACAAAATTGGAGCATCAGTTGCATCCCGGCAGTTTATAAGTCTGTCAAACCTTCAAATTCCTTAGGACATAAAGACATTTCAAAACTAATGGACACCCAATCTGAGCTGTTACACTTTGCAGTCAATTATCATTTTCTTGGAGAAATGTCTGGGAAAGCTTTCCTCTCTAGTGCTTAGCACACAGAACTTGGTGTTTCATTTTTGTAAGGATTAAGAAAAATCATGAATCTACATCATGGATCACTTACGCATCCAGCACACACACAAGAAAAGTCTTATCTCTGCAAAATTGTAGGAGTATGGAAACTGAGTTCTGCCATTTTGTATGACTTTGAAAAATCATGTAACATCACAGTACCGCAACTCTCTCCCATCCTTTCAAAAATGGAATGGTAATAATTTGCTAAAGTCAGAGAAGGTGCTGCAAAGTGTCTTTCCACAATACATATTAAACATAGTTTGAAAAACCCTAAAATACTGAAACTGTACTCTCATTGAGGTGTTTTGCTGTTTAACAGGAATGAGAATTTTTACTTGGGGGTTGACCACATTGAAAAAGATTAAAAGTTTTGACATAAAATTAATCTCAAAGTTATGTCCCAGTTGCAACTGTTAAAGTAAAACGGTGGAGATCTCAGCCTGTAATTAGGACAAGACTATGTCTTGGCAAGAAGAAACTCAGAAAAGAATTTTATGACTTTAGGGATGAAACCTGCCAACCACTGAAAAACCTAGTAAAAATATCAAAGCACTAAGACATTTTTGACTGTGATCTCATTTCAGAGCTTGCTGTTATCATTAATGTAGTCAGAGTGCTCAACATCTCTGGCTGGCTACTGTCCCAAGAAGCTTAATCCCTCAAAATTCCATTCTTTTTCCCTGGATTGTAATTAGGCCATGTGAATTTTTATGTATGCACACGGAGACACAAGACATAGACACAAAGTTAGTTCTAAAAAATTTTTTTTCAATAGTAAACAAACAGCATCCACATAGCTTTAATTCTAGCATCATTCTGGTAATGCTATATTACACATACCCATTATTTTATACATCCTGAAGCTACGTCACATGGATCAAACACACAGCTGCCCTTTAACACAGCAGAAAGGCTACACAACATAACGATGATAAAAACAACATAAAAAACCTCTTGCTATCAAGAACAGACCATACAAAAGTAGGCAACAATATTAATTAATGGTAGTTGAAGATTTTTATAGTTGCGTATATAATTATGATAGTATGTATACTTTAATGAAATACCTTCAAAGACAGCATGGTTCTGTGGAACCGAAGGTAGATTCTCATGTCAGAGGCATATGTGGAGTCACATTCTGAAGCAGTGCTTTGCCCCTTTCAAAGTAGGATTTTTATAAGTGTTCAGATTTTGTTAATAAAAGAACACTGCAATGCTGAGATCTTCTGGAATAGTCTGGCCAAAGTAGGAAGTCCTGATTTTAAAAATTACTACCCCCTTAAAAAATTTATTTTTGAAGGTGTGTAAGAAAAAACAGTTTGGTTTTTTTGTTTCTTTGAAGGACAACTTCTGATATTTCCTTTAGATTATGTTACAATATGGATTTTTTTATTTGTTTTCTGAAATATAAAGTGAAATCTTAAAAGGAATTTGGCCGGCTGTTATGTCATTCCTGGTTTATAACAATCAACTTCCCAATGTTCCTTATGAATGTATAGTGTCAAAGGAGAGTAAGGAAGACACTTCCATGCTATTCATTCAAATATTCTCATGATACTATGATATTAATAAACAATTGCTTATGCACTGTTGCAAGTGTTTCAGAGGAGTATCACTATGAAATTAAGCCCTCACAGTAGTGGGGGCACAGTATACAATGGAAATACAATGCCCAGGGAATTGAACACAGTTCACACACTAGTAAGAATGCTAATCACATACCTGTGCCAAAATGCACAGAATGTGTACCTCAGTATACTAAATTGTTTAAGAGAATTCAAGCAATCAATTACAATGCTAATTAGTTTATTCCATGGAAAAGCTAGTTGTTGTTAGCTAATTTCATTTCACCACCCAGGCTATTCTTTTTTAAGGTGAGAACAAGAGATAAGCAAGCTTTCTCAGAAGTAAAGGTAAACCAACAATTAATAACATGTTACTAGCTACCACTGTTGTAAATGACTATTCTTTATCATTAATTTTCAGGATACCACAACTCAGTGAGTATGGAACCATGCTGAATCAGAAATTCAGCTCCTTTGCTAGCGCAAAACTGAACCTGAAACCAGTTTATGCATGACCTGAACAACAAGCCTTACAAAACTTGCAGAAACAGAGAAAACTTTTCAAAAACACATAGCCTTAGAACGTATGTATCTAAGTGCCTACTTACTCTGCAGCATTTGCAAAGAGAAAAAGGGGAAATAGATTCAAACTTCATAGTGATCCCCAACAGCCATGCAAGAACACCAGGGAAGTTCTGCAAGAAGGTAAATATTTGCTGAAATAGCATGAATAAAATGCTTCAGCAAATTAGATTAATCAGAAGGGTTTTGGTAAGTTCTCACGGACACAAGGTGCTTTAAGATTTGTAGTTCCAACACACCATTTGGCAAATATTCTTCTTGTGATCGCTTTCAGAACATGCTCAGCATCAAAAACAGTTCAACTTTCCAACCTGCAAATGTCAGAAAGCTCTTCCAGGAGCAAAATCATACTTTGATGACTTAACCGTCTATGACATTAACACTAGCAAGTAGTAGAAACAGTTATTTGAAAAAAAAGGAGTAGTGGAAATAATAAGAAAAAAATAACCAGCCCCAAGCTTAACAAAGCCAAGTAAGAGTTTTGAAGTGCCCAGTTTAAAACAGCACAGTGATCGACACTCTTAAATAGATCCTGTTCTTGTAACTTCTAAGAATCTATGAAAGTAATTATTAGGATTTCAGCAATAACAAAAATAAAGATACGTAAAGTTTTAGAAGACTTTCAGAGTCAGTAGGGCATATTGCAATAAGTAAATAAACACTTTTATTACTCTCCAACAAATTCATCCTCAGAATGTTCCCTCTTGAATATGTGTAAAAAAACATGAATGCCAGCTCAAGAAGAACTAATTCAGTGTGAACTAGCAGCTTAGTTAAATTCACAAAGAACAGTATCCTCTTCTGGTTTATACTTTGAGGAGGCAGGGATGCAAATTTTAAGATGTATAAGTGCTTAAGATATGCAAAGTGCTTACAGACAGATAGAAATAAACAGCACCCAAGCATATAAGTCATAAATAAATCTCAGTCAATAACAATAGCCAAGATTAGTACTCTGTCATACTGTAACTAAGCAAAAAATAATTCAAAAAAGTGGTTCAAAATATTACAAATGTATTTTTCTGAGGCCCTGATTCTGTTAATCTTTATCCTTTGTTTAAAAAAGTCAAGGGTGGCATTCCACTAAAAAAAAAAATATTAAATCTTTCAATGCTGTGAATAAGCCAGACCTACAATAGAAGAAATATATTGTGTCTTTTTTGTTCTTTGTTTCTTTTTCTTTCTTTAATGACAAATTACATCACCTAAGATGAAATGTGATATGTGCAGGAAAATGAAGAGTCAGCAATTTAAACATATTGAACTTCCATGGTAGACAAAACCTCAATTATTCATTCTGTCACTGTTTTACCTGAACCAGATGCGTGGAAGTATGTGTAAGTCTATTAATAATTTTGACATAGCTGTAACTTTGGCTTTTCTATATAGTCAGCTAATAAACTTGGCACTGTTAACTGTCCCTGACTTAATTTTGTGTTGTAAAATATTGCAAGAGAACATTTTCTTGATGGCAGTAATGAATGTGGAACACGTTACTCACTACTCAGATCAGTGAGCCCCCCAAACAGTCCTGGTTTGAAGACAAACTTAACTTTTCAGATACCGTAATTGATCACAAACTTCAGAATGTAAAAGTAAGCAAGAAAATCTGTTGCTAGTTTTTTTGAAGAACCCTTCTAACGGTGCTTTAAAACGTCTCTTGAAATACCTGATTTGTCAAAGTAGTAACATTCTTAAAATGCATTTTAAATGCCAACAGTGAAGCTACCAACAAGAGATAGAGTTCTGAATACTTCTGAATGTTTATATCTAAAAGTACCATAGGGCTTGTGCTATAGGAGCCCAAAGTCTGCATATAACATTAGTGCCAATCCTGCAATTTCTTATTTCAAAAGGCTTCAAATAAAAGAGATTGTGCACTTACATTTACCTACACAAAAACTGGCACACAAGAATTTCTTAGCTTCCCAATATCATGAAAGAAACTCTCGTATCTAACAAGTAACTATTACCAGGCTGTAGCAAACTTGGTAACTATCATCATTACAAAATACAATTTTCCTTGTTAATGCATTAATTGAGCAGTTCTGTTTACTGATTAGAGTGGGCTGGTGGGAGGGACATTACTAATTTCACCTTGCTAATGTTGTTTGTGTTTATTGAAATATTGAAAAGATAACAGAATCCAGCCAAAAGAGTTCTATGGGAACTTAGATACATATTTTTTTCCAGTGGGTTCAATGCATTTTTCTACTGAAAATAATTGTGCTGATTAACAAGGAAACAGTACATCAGTTAGCCACTGACACAATAAGGTACCATGTTAGTATTCCCTTCTCCAAGGTGAACCACAGTTCTTTCAAAAGATGATAATTTTTTTTTTCCACATATTGTTATGTCTTAACAAATTCCAGATTAATTCTTCACTTATTTTGCAGGAAAAACAAACACAATTTTAATTCAAAGGTTCCAAGTTTTCTCCCTATTTGTATTCTCTTTAGTATGAGCCAGAGTCTAACAAGGACTGCCCATGAATGGAATCCTATGCTTTACCTTAGGTCATTCAAGAAGAATAGGAAGTGAAGCATTTAGATCTGTATTCCAATGGATTATTCCATTGGACCAGTGGACCTATTCACTCCAACTAACTGAATATATGGCAGCACCTCTGAGTTAAGGAACAACTATCTGTGGGAGCTGCAGCATGTCCTAGGATGCATCTACAACTTCTCTGAAGTAACAGTGGACAATGAGACAGATTTTCATTGCCCCTATGCAGCCGGAGCCTTGGAGAAACTGGTATTGCTGACAAGTCACAAATTAATTCCAGATAAGTCTGATATGCTACACAGGCGTCACGAATTTACAGCTTTCCAAGATACACAAATTCCAAGTCTGTTTTCTCCTCAGAATTTCAGATAACAAAGTAGAGATACTCTAGCTGTCTCCACCTGAACCTTTTCCAATGGACTCTGCAGAACATAACTTTTAAGTTACTTTCAAGTCACTTTAAAGGTTACTTATTATTCACCTTCTCTGCACCAGAAATGAATCTGATTAATTTATGTCTTGTTTTTTTGAAATCTTTTAAAAATCGCAGCTGCATTATGCAAAACAAAGAAACAAGCAATATTGTAATCTTTTTGCACAGAGCAAAAGCCATCCAGAGTGAGACCTCTGGCAGGGTGAAGGAAAGTCCCTGACCTCAGTATAACTCTGCTCCTAACACTAGGTGTTTCCTCATGTTTATGGTCTTTCACCAAAGCACCTATATTTCAGCTGATCATATAAAACCATATCTACCTCATTCAGATAGTCGTAAGATAAAGTGAACTTACTATGCAAAAATAAAGTAATGCCATTTATATTGCATTGCTCTCAGGCAAGTAATCTTAAATCAGGATGTTTGAAAACAATTACAATAAGTCATGGCCAGAGTCGAGCCTGCTTTACATTCAATTCATTTAACTTCTTTATCAGCAGAGACGGATCATTGTTCTTCACATGAAAGACCACAAGGAAGATTGCTTTTGAATTTCATCAATCCTGGTCATGAAAACATTTCATAAAATTTTGTAGAGAACGTAAGAAAGGGAATAATAGCTTCGTTTTTCTTGAAGACTGGGACTTAAATGAAAATAAAATACAAATAAATGCTTTGATGAAGACGGTAGGAGAAAGACAATGGGGTTTTAAAAAATAGAAAATAGGACTGTCACCAAAATGAACTGCTACTGAATGTTCATCAATCTGAGAAATTTACTTTCCCCCCAAGTTTCAGAAAACCAATGAAAAGGATAAAGGTAATAATGATGGTAGTTATAGTAACAGTTATTTATGTAAAATGTACACACTGTAAAGCTTTAGGAATTAATGTAGATACCTGTAAATACAGACTTTTTCTCTGTTACCATATATGTCATATTGGACTTAGAAGGCATTAAATAGTAAATATTACACATCAAAGGCACTGCAACTCAGCTCATATTACTCTGAAACAGAAGCTGTTCATCCATTTGTCCATGCAGAAGTAGTACTTCCTTGTCTGAATAACACATTAAAGATCATGTGAGTTGGCCACAGTAACAAGAAAAGGATTGGTTCTATTTAAAGGTGACTTCTATTTTTGTGTGGCCTGTAGATCATACAGGCACCCAGATAGGTATCCCCAGATTTGTAAGAGCTACTGCTAGATGAGGAGGCAACTTTTGGCAAGCTTCTGGATGTTTAGATGTCCTGAAAAATTGCCAGTGCACATAGTATTTCCCAGATGTCTGGGTGAACTCAACAAGCCCCATGTAGAATTCATCTGCCTAGGACACCCGGTAAGTAAATATGGTTCAGGTAAATGTGGATCTTTGCAAAAAATATTCTCTAAGGAAGAATATTTTATAAGACAGCCTACAAAAATTGTAGAAATCCTGACAAAACAAACTCTCAGACAGAGACAATGGCCAATTGGTAACTGGCTGTTACTTACATTAGAGGATTATCTCACTTTATTCTGTGAAGTCGTCATTAATTCATTTAACTCTCCTTAGTTGGGTAAAAAGTATGGGGCACCCCATTGCATTGGTGTCATAATATTTGTTCTGGTAGACTGGTTTTCACCTTTTTTTGTGTACTTTCATATTTGTACATTTATTCCTCCGCATTATATAACCTACTATTTGCACTGTGTATGTTACCAAATACCTAAGCATTCCTTACATGCACAGAACTTTTAGAAGTATATTAAAACCAAACTGAGTTTCCCCAGATGGTCGTATAGCCGTAATTAAGTAAAAACTGCTATTCCCAAGGTGTGCTCATTTCTGCTAATATCATCAGTACTGCTGCTGCATACTTAAGCAGCTTAACAAACAGAATCAAATTAGCTTTTGTTCTTCCAGAACAGCAGGGCTAAATCTTCATTAGATATAAAACAATGAAGACACATGGAAGAAGAATGGAAAGTTATGGGTTTATATCAGTTGAACACCCGATTGGTGTAATTATTTCACAATGAAAAAAATTAAGATAGGATTGGTTAAGAAATTTAAAAATTCAATCCATTTTCTAGCTTTCCAGTCAGTCATGTATGAAAGCCACTGGTTTGACATCAAAAGATTTCATGAGTGGTATTTGTAAAGGTAAAAGCAGATGTAATTCTCTGGTTGCAAATCAAATGCATTTCTTGAGATGGGAGAAGAAATGAAATGAACAGCTGTTGTTCCACATCTAGAATGTAAAGAAATTTCAGGAAACAGAGATTTTAGATATTTTTAAGTGTATAGGTGGGGGAAGGGGACAGGGCGATGACTAAGTGATACATAGTCTAGAGTGGAAAGGTTTATTGGTGAGATTATATTTATTGGGTCAATGATTTTTTTATTATTATTTTTAAAGCAATGTCAGATCAACGATTATTCCTGAATGTCATTAAACCACTGAAAGAACATTTCACACCAGCATAATTATTTCCTTTTTAATGCACACAGATAAGCATACCAAGATAGGGTACATTTATAGCAGCATAGCCATCTATGTAAGAGATGCTAAATGATACAACCTTCTAATTAACACAGGGTCTAATTCTTAAAGGAACAGGATCTTAGTGAAGACCCAACACAATTCTGCCATAGCTTAATGCATAGTGATTTCTTCTGACATACTCTCTGAAGTTATCAAAAAGTGCATTACCCTGTAATCAAGCTTGTTTTCCTGTTACTTAATCATGTATTTGGCTTCTTTCAGTGAATATCTCTGCAGTGATGCATTCAGAAAAAGATTTTGGAAAGAGTTCTAACTCCTGTATTGAAAGATCCAAGCTTTAAAAAAGAGCGTTGTCCCCTAAACTATAGCTGTCTACCTGTAAAAGCACTACCCAGTGCATCTTGGCAAGCTTTACCATACTTGACTAGAAATATTCTCCTGAAACTTCCACCATAGGGGTCTTTTCAGTACTGTGCCTTACACCTGAATGTGTGTATCAAAATACAGTCATAAGTCCTTTTGGGGGCTTTAAATAGATTTTTGCTTAGTAGGAGGTATTTGATCTGTGTTTACTAACATATATCAAATGCTAATTTGCTCCCACTACTGTTTTTCCTTTTTCAGTCTCTGAAACCACTCCCTGAGACTAGTCTGCAGCATTTTTCCAATCACCTCTCATTCAATAAGGCCTTGTGCTGGCCTCAAGAGACACATTTTTACCACTGTTGCCTTAACTGGCTGGCCTCAGGAGGGTTTTCCTACTGTTGCCAGCACTGCTGGTGTTTTATGGGAACAAGGACTGGGGGGAGGTATAGTTAAACACTCAATAATGAAGCTTCTTGATAAACACCCTTTGCACTACTGTAATTACCATATATCTTGATTGCCAGGAAATAGGCACTTGATAAACATGTGGCTTCATTGTTTACCCATGTTTGTTTTCAATTAAAACCAGAAACCTATAATGTGCATTAGAACATTGCTTAGTTTGGTTTGAAACTAGGCAGGTAATTAACGACTAGACATTGCATCTATTTATTTTAAGACAGTCTCCAGAGACTTCAGTGACTTGTCATTCCAAGAGAATAAGCTTCTTAGAAGGCTAGAAGAACAGCAGTTTCTTTAGGACTTTTTCCTCCTGTCCAGTTCTTGCACTTTAAGTCCTTTTTGTTTTTTTAAAAAAAAATTAAAGTCTTTTGGCTAGGCATCATACAGATGTTCAATGCAAGCATAGCCCTTCCCCACACTCTGTATCATGTGGTAGCCTGGATGTTGCAATTTCCAGGCTTCCAGCTGCCCAAAGCATTTTGGAGCTGCTGAGCAAATCATGTTCTCTGAACTGTTTCATTGTAATATTTTTTTCTTAGCTGCTAGTCTGATTAATCTGTTGCACTTTGTCAGACTATGACTTGGTAGTTCCTTGTATTTGTAGCCAACTCACAAATTTACTCAGTACTGAAGTATTGTTGGATACAAGTATCACAGCATCTCTTGTCAGATTTTGGAGATAAACAAGTTTGTTTATCTGCAGTTAGCCAAAACCACTTGATTATCATCATCTCTGGTTTCAGTCAAGAAGTACTAATAAGCTACATGCTTTTTTACCTTTGAGGAGTCTGTATCAGCAAAGATTGTGAAAGCACAAACAATACTGAGACAAGACATATCACACTGACGTGTTCACATTAAGCCAACAGAAAGGGGAGAGAGCCTGAGGTGGGTGCCATACAGGAAAACAGAACACCCTACCAGCAGCACCATGCAAGTCAGCTTCAGATCACGACAGACAGACCTTCAGGCAACATCAGATTAAGCATAGGTTTCCTTCATGACCTCACCACAACTTCAGTAACTCTGCATTTTAAGCTATGCTTTTCACATTAGCTACTGTAAGTGAAAGTTTTACTCCGTTTTTTACTGTAACCTGGTGAAAATTCAGTATGATTTTTAAGATCAAAGGATACCACTCTTTTACAAAACAGGGAATTTATCACCTATCCAGTTCCTGAGCATGAGGTAACAGCCTTCATCCTGGTAGATACTTGAGTCAAGTTTGAGATCTGGTACCACAGGATTCATGAGAGGAAGACACGTCTGCTCCAGTGAACAGTGTTCAGCAGATGGATATCCCGGCATGGAATGAGGCAACAGAGACCATTCCTGAACTCTCAAGTCAAATTGGGATCATCTCAACAGCAGTGACATGTCTGGTAGAACACAACCACTAAATAACATTCCTTTGAGTAATAACCCACCTTGTAAGGGAAAGTGCTTATATAACATTTCATATAGCCTAAGCCAGGGGACGTCATTTTAAGTGGCCATTAATTTACAGCAGATGAAGAACAAAACATTCCAGACAACTTTTCAAAAGGTATTAGGTGCTTAAATCTCTGTCATTTTCAATGAGAGTTAGGCACCTAATTTAAATAAAAATATCTATGTTTTTTCTGACTTTAAAAAACTGGGACTGAAGCTTTTAATTCACAATAAATTTTCTTCATAGTGTTTTTCCTTCAGTTAGAAAAAAATTATACATACATGCATATAATATACAGATGCACATTCACACCATGTATATAATGTGTGTGTACAAATGCACACGCATACAAAATGTACATACATATACAAATATATCATAATTTTGTATTAATACACGGCTAAGCATTCATGTGTCCTCTATACAAAACGAGGTAGATCAGTTACATCGTTTAAAGATCAAAGTCACATTTTCATCATACTTTGTGTCTGTATGCATTATACATACACATCGTCCCTTTTTTAGACTTATATGACTCATTTTTGTTTTGAAGTTGCTCATTCATTTGCATAACTGGAAGTTGTGCCAATGTGCCTGAGGAACATAAGTTCTTTAGATAAAAAAGTATTTCATGGCTTTTTAGTATAAATAATATGGTCATTACTCCTAAATGACACAAATTGCTTATTAATGAGGCCACAAAATAGTCTTTAAAACAATCTAAATGCGGTCTAGATTGGTTCCTTTATAGAAATAATGAAGACATAATCACAACATGACCATTGATGTAATTTAATAGAGTGATTCACTGGCTGCTAGAATCATATGGCTATAAGACAACATAATGCTTTGCAGCCACATCTGTTGTCAGGAATCTAACTCCCACTGAATTATATGAAAGACTCCTCCTCAGTTCCACTAGAAATTTGAGCTGATTTCTGCTGATTTCAGTAAGAAATGTATTATGTCCTTAGCAACCTTCACAGTGGAATTTAAGACCAGTATTTGTTTCAGAAATTTGAGAATGGAACCTTTTCTTCCACTTGGTCATAATTATTATGCAAGAGATGAAATTCTGTTTAAATCATGCATTTCTGCAAAAGAACATGAAATACAAGCAGTTGATCTTGTGATTTGGAATAGCTCATTGGTATAATCTCTACATTATTGCATGTAAAGACACAATCATAAATCCCTTGATGAAGTAGGCCTTAATGAAGCAATCTGGTTTCTCTCAAATCAGGTCTATTTTGAAAATGTAAATCTGAAATATTTCTGATGTACAAGAAGTTAGGATGTGTTCTCTAAGGAAATGTGCAGCCACAGACATTTTTTTGTCTGTTACAAACCAGACATTATCGGTTGGAGTCTGCACTTATCTATTACAAATAGTCAATCTTATTTATTAAGGAGATGAGAAAAAGTTCTGGTAGACACCATTTACTTTAAAAACTAGAGTAAGGTGGGAGATGGCCTGCAACAACATCAGCTGCTTAGTGGGAATTCTCTGAAACTTTTATGGCACAGAAAACAATAAATGCATTAAAAACCACAGAGGAAGATGTGTGTGTTTAGGGACCCTAACAGATAATGATGGATTCAAATTTCCTCAAAGCTAAAAGCTTTGCCTCTGGAGGTTTACTGACCTTTAATATAGCTTCAACTTCAGTGAGACATGCACTACTGAGAGTTTGTCACTTTTCTGGTAGGGACACAAATGTATTTTGTTCTTTATGGCTGTTACACATGCCTATAAGGATTGTCAAGTGATAACAGACACACTGAGTTTCTGTTTAAACATGAAGAAACAGAACAGTGAATCACTTCCTAAGTTGCTGCATTTGAGACAAAAGTTCGTAGTTTCACTTTGCATGGCAAACTACTGTATCAGATGGACAGAAAAACTTTCCACTTGAAAGGTAGCATTGAATTATGTACATTTTTGATGTGAAACTTGTTGATCATAATTTTTCACCATTTGCATTAGTGAACCAGCACAGTATTTTAATCATGTTTAAGTATCTCATTTATTTGTTATCAAAGAACCAAGCAATTATGAGCTACTGGGAAACATCTGCACTATCAGAAACGGCACATGGAGTTGCCTTGGGTTTGCTTCTTGTTGTATACAATGCTCTCCACAGAGCACACTCTTTCTTTCAAGTATAGGCTGCATTTTTTCTAGTCAGTATGTGTATTTCATTTTTAAAAGGTATTTCAGAGGGAGATGGAGTTTTGATATTCTAGAACTATAGCTCTAGCCTCTTTCATTAGAACATCATTATCCTGTGCAAAAATTCTGTCAGAAATATTGAACAGCTGTGTATCTGAACAGTTTTTCAGATTCAGTTTCCTATTTCTAGTTCCAGGCCTGAAAATGCCCAATTCTATGAGCAAAGGAGGACGGCAGAGAATTGTGGAAGGTCAGTATACAGTCAAAAACAGAGATAAACATAAATTTAAACAGGAAGCAGGGGAAGATAGATAACATTGCAAGAAGATATGCAATGGCAAAATAATAAAAGAAAAAAGAAACATACATACACAATTGTACTAGTGAAGACAGAGCCGGTAAGGGAAGCATTCCAACTCCAGCGAAGCTGTGGGCAGAAAGCTACAGGTGAACAACAGGCAAATTTTCCCTCTGCTTTTTGAGGGGTGAGGAAATCCTAAATGCTTCCACTAGCTCCTCATCCTCACTCTAGCTCCTGCCAGTGGGATGCCAGAATCTAGCGAGGTTCTGCAATTCTGAGAAACAGATTTAGCTCATGGGGAATAGAAAGGATGGGATCATCTGAAAAAAATAAAACAAAATGCACTGCCTAGCAAATCTGCAATGGCAGAGCATCAGTTACAGAAGTGACCCACTTAGTTCCCACCCTCAGCCAATTCTTCTTCATTCATTACCACCGTACTCCACCTACTGTCAAAAGCCTGCAGCACTGTTGAAGTGCATAGTCAAGGTTACCAAAAGAAGGAATTTTAAGCAGATCTTGGAAAATATTCACAGAAAGAGGGTATTAAAATGAGTAGCAGACAGTATTTGTGCCAGAAAGCTAAATTATTAACAGTTACACTTACCAATTCACACAACATAATATCAGTGTTTAATCTGGCTGAACTGCAATGATTTTATATATAATCCACATGTAGTGAATGCCTAACAAGCAGAAAATGGACCAGGAAATATTTTAGTTTCAAACTACCATACATGGATGAATTATCATCCATTCATTTTAAACATACAATTAAGGAAGAAAATTTATTCATTATATTTGCTAGGAATTATTTACATTCCCTTATCTATACCACTTTGAAGGGTATATCCAGAAATAGTTTGGAGATGTAATTACAGAAGAACAGAGACCATATTGGCCATTATTGGCCATCCCACCTACTTCTAACTGTCCTGCAAGTTTGTGTTTTAAAGTTATCAAGAAGTGAATATCCATTCCATTGTAACTCTTAATCATCTATTACTTAACCACTCAGGCACTAACTAAATGACAAATAACAAGACTTTTACCATTAACGTTCAATACATCACACTATCTTTCAATACAGAGTGTGTTCTAGTAACATTTCCTGAGTCTGAATAAATAAGACAAACATTTCAGCTTCTCCAAGCACTGAACAAAGTCAGGAGGTATCTGAAGCCCTTCTTTAGGAATGGCTGTTCATTAAACTCCCTTTTGTTTATTTGTTTGTTTGGGTTTTTTCTCCACCACGTCACTGATTTAGGTACTTTCCTGAAAGGGAGAGTTTTGTAAAATGCGAAAAGTGAAACATATCTTCTGGTGAGAAACAGGTATTCAAGATATTATGGATTTTGGTACTCCTAAGCAATGCTGCACCCTGATTCTACAAGTATTTTATCATGCAGTGGTTTAGAAACTGGAATAGGAGTTTTGTCATCAACTTTACCACAAGAAAGATAATCTCTCCCTATTCTGAAAAGTGAATTCAGTTCTAAGTATTATGTAGAAAGAAGCACTCTTTAGCCTGAAGAAAAATGTCATTTCTTTTCTTCTAAGAAATAATGGGTTGGCAGGTACCCTGTTCCTGCAGTACTTGCCTTACTACGTGGATTCACTTTTTATTGTTACCTTGCTTTCTTCTTTTTCCCACTGTAAACAAATGAACAAACAAAACACCTGACAGCTTAATTTCACTTCGCAGTTCTGTGAGGCAATAAACCTATGCAAATATATAGCCAAATATGTATAATCTAGAGTTTGAACACTAGAAAACAGTGAGGCAAATGAATAAATTTAGGTTAACAGGTATTTTCATTTACTGGAATTTAATATAGTCTGCTTGAGTAAGCAAATATTTCTGCCTGAAGGCTTGTAGGATTAGAACATGCATCTTTAATCAGATAGACTAAAATCCCCAGTACAAAATATCCTGAAAACCTAGACATTTGAACATGCATCTGAAGTTTTTATCTCAGATCTGTGTAAAGCAGGTTCTCCACATCATCATGAAAATCTCTCCAAGCAGAAGTGGAACATATTTGTGATAAATGGAGTAACCCCCCAGACCTCTAGCATACGTAACATCTGCAATGTGAGAGAGTATCATACTCTTCTATGGTCTTCCAGTGAGCCACATACGAATGAACAAAATGTTTCCAGAATACCAAAATAAAAGGGAGAATTTTTCAATTAAATAATCTAGCAATTTTTAGTGCAGCTTTTTATTTGAAAGGGGAGACATCTTACTTTTTGTGTCTGAGAGCAGCTATTTTATCAATTGCTTTGTTTGTGAAAGAAACATAGCTGCATAGGAAGATCTTCTACTGGTCAGCATATTACATGTCTTCTCCCTAGCATGGCCTAAACGTCTCCTATGCAGCTTTTGTTTCCTTCCGTTCTAGGGCTGCCCTGTTAAAATCTTTAGTAAATTGCTGAGCTTCATGCAAGCATGAATGCTTTTACTCATATGTGATACCCATGCTTCCTTTCATACTTAAGATTCATATGAATTTTGTAGGCAGTTATTGTCTAGAAGGAAGGAAGAAGATACCTCTTCTTGCTGGCATGCCTTCCCAGAAGTCAACTTCTTAACTGCTTTTGTTTAGAAGAGCCACTCTGGAGCCCTATTATCACTCTTAATCCATGGATCATTTCAGTCTCTGTGGAACCTCTCTTCTGCCTGCCTGCCTGCCTGCCTTTCTTCTAAAAGGGAATGAGAAGAGAAAAATGAACCCCAGCTGGTTTACCCAGAAGTTATGCAGGATTAGTCACTCTAACTGCAATTTTTTATCCCTGCCTCTTGGAAGGGATAGGCCTATAAAACCTTTTTGGATTTACAGGTGAGCAGCATGGGAACTCTGTAACCCTTTTTTCTTCAGTACAAAGGATTCCAAGTACAGTTCCAAATTCAAAAGTTGAAGATCATGAGCCAGATTTTAAATTTAAATGTGATTGACTGTAGGACTGCATTTGTACCAAATAACACCCAGCTGGAATGTGGCTCACGGTCATTTCAACAAATCTGCATGTAAAATAACATGCCCTTTCAGCCACTACTTAAATTGACTGTCATCTTTGACACAAAGCTATACAGACACTGACTTGAAAGTATTTTCAGTAGTTTTAAATATTTGCCCCAACATTTTCACTCAGTTCAATTTTCCTGATTTCCATAAATGAGACCTGCATTTAGTAATTTGCACTGTGTTGCTTCAGAAATAAATTTTAGATCTAATTTCAAGTCTCCCTCAACCTACTGGGAGATTTTTCTATCATTAAGAACAGACTCCCAGACTTTCTATCTCTTTACTAAAGGCAGATGAATAATTGTATAAGAAGGTACAATTCACTATAAAAATCTGCTCTCTGTGATCCATTTCTCTTTTCAGTGGAAAGCTGAACTGTAAGCATAGCTTTGTGAATCAAGTTTGGATGCTAACATTCTGAGCATATCTTTGTGAATAACTGCAAAGAATCATTTGCATAATTAAAAAGCTTTTCCTGTAAGCAGTCATATTTTCTCAAACATATTCATGATTACTTGAATTTGTTCTACAATTTGTTATATGAATCAAATAATTAATTACTTCTAAGTGAATGTCAGTTGATATTTAAAACTTATACAGTCCTTCTTTCTTTGATTTGCCAGGTAAGCAACGTGGTTGTGCCAGCTTGCCCACTGGTGGATTATATGGATCTGTTTTGCCATACTTGAAGCTTGTAATTTAGAAATTAATTTTTCCCAAACATTAATGCCACTACAGATCTATTGTTCAGGTCTTCACATGAAATGAAAGGGATGTTAGTTTTTCAGAAGCAAATACCTCATGGAAAATATTCTCAGAAATACATTAGTGATATTTACTTGGGATCAGTTTGATGTAATGAATTCATTATATATCCATACTTGAAATCTTAGACAGATTAATAAAGCAAGCATAGGCCTTATGCTCTTGAGATGGAAAAAACATAGCCATATTTTTTTCAAGCTGGAAAAGTGGAATAGGTTCACCAAACTGACAGGAAGAGCAGAAAAATTATACCCACTTGTAATTGTAAACATAACATGCCTTCAACTTTTTGGTGTGACTGCAGTTCCTGAGGGATAATTTTAATTTTTTGGTGGCTTTGGCTCTCCCATGCTGCTAGTGTATTCTCAGGGACTAGCCAAAGAAACAAAAATCTCCAGTTTAGATTCAAACAAAAAAGTAACAGTGGTTCAACATCACACAATCTCTTCTTCGCATGAAAATTAACTTCATGGCTATTCTGAGAAGCCTGTGAAGTCTCACAATTACACTCACATTTTGTAGGCTTGAAAATACATGATACAAACTACATTTTTTCCTAATATATCATTATATCTTTTTTTTCATCAGTATCTGGAATGCAAAAGCACCTTCTCTTTCTGTTTGCTGAGAGGACATTGTTCTGTCATGTCAAAGACTTCACTGCATCGTGCATATCACACAGAGGATATGTTTGATTTATATTTCCTTTGCCAATCAATGTTTTCAGAGTGATTTGATACATGTTCATACTGTGGGACTAAATACTAAACTGGGAAACAGTGACTTCCAACATTGTTCATTTACAGACATCATTCAAATTTCAAATTCAAATTCAGTGACTAAATTATTCAGAACAATCTCTGCCCACTTGTCACTCCCTAGGAAAAACACAAAACCAAAATCAAGAAAACAACAAACCCCAAATCAAACCCCACTTGTTTTTTCTCTTTTCCCCAATGTCTGTTTATATAATGGGCTTATATTTTTAATTGCAAACAGATTTCAGTGGTGTTTAGTTTGTTTTCAGATGTCTTGAGCTTCAGTATTTTGAGGATTAACACCTTTACTTCGTTGTTTTCCTGGTTCATGTATAAAGAGTATCTGGTGTTTCCTTCTCTCTTGTAGGGATGAGAGCTACTTTATATATAGCAAGTACTTTTATACAACAAAGTGCTGCAGTGCTTGAGTAATAAGCACATTATTACATCAAAGCTATTTTCAATTTGTCTTGCAGCAGTCATTCATAGGCTGTCATTTAAGCATGTTGTTTCTTCTAAACAGCTTTTGTCCTGCTACAGATGCCAAAACTAAATGAGCAACAACAAATAAAAAGGATTTTCCACCCTGATATTGTGCTTGTTTCTATTAGTTTGACCCTAATGGCAGCAGTGACATGCCTAGTCTTGAGAAACAATTAATGACAAGGACAACAGAGTCTAGCACCAGTGAGAATGACTTTGATCATTTTCTCTTTGTCTATACAGTGTCTGGCAGGAAATATAAATGGCATTTTTAATGGGAAGGTTGATAGAACTGACCTAATAATTTAGCTTTCAGACTATTTAAAAGCATGCAATTATCTCAAAAACTATTTTCTGTACCTTCTGTTCAGCAGAATCTCAGCTGAGCTTCCCAAAGTAGAAATACCATTGTTTTCTTTGCTTCTAATGCTACTGCCTTCTTGCATTAGTAGAAGACAGCTTAGAAAGGCATGTTAATACTCCACATCAGTTTTGTGCATTTTTTCATACATTGGCTTACAGTGCTATGCAGGGAGAATCACTCATACACTACAGCTGATTTACTGTATTGCTGAAAAAGCAAAGAACTCTTAACACCTTTGGACTCAGCTATTTATATAAAGCTGTTTCTTTTGCCAAGTAATTTCAGTGTTGGTTGTGCTGGTCTGTATCAACCAGTTTATAAATAAGATCCCTCCTGAGCCTCTTCTGGGGTGATTCAGTAACACTTTATAAATAAAGACAAAGAGAAAAAAAAAAAATCATATTCTGAATCCTGAGCATGAGCTTTAAGGATTTCCCTACCCTCAAATTACTTAACATATTAAATAGCAACAAGTTACAAAAAAAATGTTTGAGCTGCTTCCATGCTTCAGATTGTTCTGTAAGGGAAGAAGTCCCAAGCGTAGAGGTGATACTGAAAGCATTAATATGGAATTAATTACCAAATAATATTTTTTCAAGTTTAAGCCCAAATGAAAAGCATCTGCTATATCTTCTACCTACTTGTACACCAGGTCATTGGCTCCTGTCTGAATCTTAGCGCAACAGAAACTTCGCAGAAGTGAAATGGTGCCATGGAGGAATCCACAGCAGGGATTGCAATCCTCTGGCTATCTGGACTTGACTGAAATTTCCAGGTTCATTTTCTAGCTCCTTGGGAGACTCATATGATGCTAGAGAGTTAGGTAGCCCTTTGAGAAGGTGATGAGAGTCTGCAATGGTTGATTCTCCAAACATGAATATCTGTAACTCAGATCCTGCTCAAAATGTAAAGGGAGACAGGGATGTGTTAGGAGAATGTATTAAGACTGTGAGGAATTCAGACATTACAGTAGCAAAGTAAGTAAAAATAGCTTCAACTGCAGAAGGCTGTTGGCTTTCTCGTTGGCCAAGCATATTTTAGTTTCCTCTTTATGCTACAATACTTCTTTAATGATACTGCACTGGAGAAAATTACTGTGGTGAGTTGATTATACCGTATGGTGTTTTGTTTCTAAATGAAGATGTTTGGATTGCCAGCTCAAAGCACTGCAGTGCTGCTTAAATTCAACAGACAGCTACAGATGAGCATTTGGAGAGGTCTTTTTCCAAACTGAACAAACTGTTGATTATACTACAACAGTGCCTTACAGCATGACTGATAAGTCGGAACCCTAAACGAAGAGGTGCTGGAGAAATACAATATGCCTTCCAAAATGACAGCAGTTCCACAGAGCACTTTCCAGTACTGATCATCAAAAGAATGGAAAGCAAGTCTGATCATGAATTAGGTATCAAAACCTAACAATAATAATGAAGACATCCTGCTGAGTTATAAATATCATACTGTACTGGATTGTTTTGTATTATGCCCTCATTGCCAGATTATCTGAGCACTTCTTAGTTGTGTATTAAGTAATATAATCAACATCCATAAAAAATGAACTATAAAAACAGTGTTACGTAACATTTGTTTACTTTAATTTGTAGTGTGAATTACACTTCAAAACCAGAAAAGAACTGTGGACCCAACCACAAAATATTCCCATTGCTGCACTGGTCCCCAAAAATATCTTTCAAAGTTAGAGCACCGGAATTCGTACGAAAATTCTGCAGGAGGATACAAAATGTACTAATTTGTAGGTTTGATTTTCTGAAGCACTGAAATGACTGTATAATGAACCAATTTCTTCATTATTACATGCATATAACTTAGTTACAAGAGCAGTCCACTGCTTTCCAGATATTTTTTATGTTTGTAGTGTTATGTTTTATTAGTGAGTGAATAGCAGGTCCCAATATGATTAGACCAGAAATCCTCCCTAAAACAAAAGATATCATTGGTCTGGCAAATGCAGCGTTGATTTCTTCATCTAAATATATTAACAATGCTTAGACATAAATAACTTCTGTATTTAATCAAATATGATAACATCATTATCTTGGTTTACTTGTGGCTCAATATAAAATCAAGAAAGATACAAAAGAGAAGACACAGCAAGTTTGTAGGAAATATAATCATTCCACAAGATAAGTGGATTTGGATGTCCTCTTCCAAAACACTTTTAATATCCTATTTGAATAGAAGTAGATAGGCTGCACTAAGGTCAACAGAAAGGAGCAAAAGTGCTCTATTGAGTATGTAGGATCAAGATTTTGTTCTAAAG